>NC_143553.1:44132878-44435909 GCF_054136105.1 Typopeltis vanoorti
CTTGGCTTTTCTTTGAATATCAAAAGTGTGGTAATTTTCAAACTGCCTGTTATGGCTCTGTCATACATGTCTGATGTGGTAGTAAAGATCATGAGAATAAAGAATAATAGAAAAAGACCAAAATGCCCTAATTCTGAGGGAGATCATCTGTGTACCCTGAGCACGGCAAAGGTGGAAGATTGAAAATTAGTTCCAAAGAAATTCCCTATCAGAAGGCAAGGAAGCAGTATACCACAAATATAGCCAACATCTAGTGGTGAATCCTCCTATGCTGAGAAGGCAACTGTAAAAAAAAAAAAAAAAGGGTAGGGACCTTTATGTGTATGTTGGCATAACCTTTTCATACAACATCCCTAAATGGTATGATTTGTTTGCAGTCTCTTTAGATTGCATAGAAGAGAAAAATTGATATGGGTTCACAGGAGTGAACCCATATCAATAACAGAAGTAACATGGGAAAATTCCCATGTTACTTCTCTTAAAAACTGTTAATTTTACAGCTATTTTTTCCTGCTTTTGTTTAGGAGTGTCCCTTTTTTTAATGTCATTGGCTTTTTACTCAAGAATTCTTAGGTCATTACAGGTGTATTTTAGAGACAAATATATGTAGAATAAGAGAGGAAGAAAATTCACACGTACCTTTTTTGGGTGTTGTTGGTTGTCTTCTTTCTGCGATATGCATACTTCTGCTGTTAGGCTGTTAAAAGAGAAGGGAGTTTTGGAAAAAGTGGGAGGGTTTAAGGCAATGTGGGAGAATTAATTTGACAAAAACAGGTTTTTTTTAATATATATGTATATTATTATTTTTAAGCACGCTTATTTTTTTTTTTGGAGGGGGGGAAGAGAGAGATGAAAGAGAGGGCTGACAATAGAAATTGTTTTTCTGAGGAAGGGGACATGTTTAATGGAAAAGGGGTTGGGGAGGGTATTAACAGGGTGCGGAACCCTACATAATCTCCAAGTGTTGGAAGCTCCACAACATAAAAATTAGGTCACAACTCTGACCAATAGGCAATAACACAAGCACTTCACAGGCAGAAACATCAAACATGACATAGCCAACACTTCTCCCATGAGTTCCGAAGACGACGGCACATGGTTGAAATGACTCACACCCTGTTAACCCTCTCGCTGGTCCCTTTTCCCATAAACCCTTCCCTTTCCTCAAAAGAAATTTCTATTTTCAGCCCCTTCTTTCATCTTTTTCCTTCCCTCCAAAAACAGCACCCTTAAAAATAGTAAGATATAAAAACCCAGGTTTTTCAAATTAATTCTCCCACATTGACTCAATCCCCCACTTTTTTTTCCCCCAAAACCCCCTTCCCTTTTAGCAGCCTAACAACAGAAGTATGCACATCGCAGAAAGAAGACAAATCCAGTAATGATATCGCAATACAAAATGAGCCATCATTTGTAAGGACAAGATGAGGGACGGCCATTCTCAATAGCCATCCCTTATCTTATAGTGACCTGTCCAGGAGTGGTCACTATCCTTGTGGGCAACCATATCCCTCTTCCAGCAAATCCCACTTAATACAAGTGCAGGCACTTGTCTCTGCACTTGTATTAAGTGGGATTATTAGTGACTATTAGTTGGATCTCTTATAACAGTATACTACATCTATATTTGCCTTTCTCTCTCTTGGATGATATTGATATATTGTAGCTACCAGATATTCACTTTTTTTTTTTTTTTTTTTTTTTTTTTTTTTTTTTTTTTTTTTTTTTTGCATGGTTGCAAAGTATATCACGGTGGAAAATCGAGCAAGTCTGACTACTCACCTTCTCTTCCTTAACAGAATTTGATTTGTTAGCGCTTCTCCTGAGTGATGCAGTGAGTTATGTGACAATGTATT
The DNA here is from genome assembly GCF_054136105.1 of Typopeltis vanoorti. Classification (NCBI taxonomy): domain Eukaryota; kingdom Metazoa; phylum Arthropoda; class Arachnida; order Uropygi; family Thelyphonidae; genus Typopeltis; species Typopeltis vanoorti. The sequence continues at coordinate 44,134,735 of NC_143553.1, forward strand.
ACACAATCTACTACAACTGCAATTCCCAAACATCCATTTGGTTTACACTTTACTGTAAACCATGGTGAAATGCAGCAGCTAAGGAAGTGTGGATGAAAACTTGGAATATCTTTCGCAGATAGCTTACAACAAACCCCATTGCTTTCAAATGTACCTGAGCAAGGTATTATCTCTTGTCAGTGCCAAAAGGAAACTTGGATCTAATACACATTTTTTATAACAAAGCAACCAACAACAAAGACGTGGAATAAAATTTCGAAAATGAAGGGCACTCTTAGATTTTTTTCTAAAACATCTGCAGTTTCTTCTTATCCCCTTGGAGTTCCTTGCCCAAAAATGTAAAGCAGAAAAACAAATTCTTATCTCCTTGAGCAGTACTGAAGAATACAACAAGCTTCATGAAAGAAGAAATGAAAGATGCTTTGCTTAAATGCCAAAATAACAATGTTTTACTAGATAATATCCATTGTGAAATGATCAGACATCTGTCTGACTCTCAAGGATTAATTACTGTACCTGTATAACAGAATTTTCTGTTAAACAGAAAATAAGAAAATTTTTTCTGAATATCTGGAAGACAATTTTTATAGCGTTTCCAATCCAGGGAAGAATTCGAAATCCCCATTAAACTATTTTCCATTTGCTTTGATCAGCTGCTTATTCAAGATTCTGGAAAAAATAATTAACTCTCATCTTTTATGGTTTCTGGATAGAACAATCTTTTTTTCTAGAACACTATCTGGCTATTGCAGATATCAGTCAAGCACTGATCTTCTAGTCTGACTGGAAGCATCCCTTTGAGATGCCTTCCTAAAACACAAGCACTCAGTAGCAGTTTTCTTTGATATGGAAAAAGCACCTGACACTGGGGACTTAGAATATTGAAAGATATACACAATTTTGGGCTTAGAGGGAATCTCCCTCTCTTTATCAGGAACTTTTTATCCAACTGAATTTTCCAAGTGGGAACTGCTCTCTCCATATACCCAAGAGAATGGAGTTCCACAACACCCAGTTTTAAATGGCACACATTTTACGATAAGTGTTAACTCAACTAAACTTCCTCGAATGGTGAGTAAGACTTTTCCATCTTTTGTCATTCATTTAATTTTAGGGTCATAGAGAGAGAGAGCTACTGCAAGCCATTGATAATCTTCCAAAATGGGTGCTTGCAAATGAGTTCAGATGTTCAGAGCAGAAGACAGTTTGTGTGTATTTTTCCACTGACAGGATCATCTCAATCCAGAACTCAGACTAGGACAAACTTTAATCCCAGTTACACCAGAAGCCAATTTCTTGCAACTCATATTTGACAATAAATTTTGATTTCTACCTCACATGTCAGTTGCAAGGTAAGTGCTGTAAAGCAGCGAACATCCTTTGTATCCTATCTTTCATTTCTTGGGGTGCTAAGAGATGTTCTTTGCTTAGATTTCACAGGGCACTGATTAGATCAAAACTTGATTATGGGTCCCAAGTCTGCTCCTTTCATAGAGAGAGAGAGATCATTCTGAAAGTTTCACCCTGTCCATTATCAAGCCATAAAAATTGCAACTGGAGCATTTCAAACTTCATTGATACTTAGTCTATATGTTGTGGAAAATGAACCAGCATTGTCGCTACAACATCAACAGCTGTTTCTGCTATATGCTACAAAAATAAAATCCCTGCAAGATCATCCCATGTAGCCAACTATTTTTTCCCATACTGGGAGATAAGTATTGTACACTTATCAGACTGCCATACAACTATCTTTGTGTGAACAAAAGCACTCTTTAAAGTTTTAGATATTATAGTAGACAATGTTGCACCGATGCCATCAAATATACTACTGCCATGGCATTCATATATACCACCAGGCAGCTTTTCTTTCTGCGGGCTACCCAAATATTCCGCTCTCCTGTTGTCTACCAACAGTCTTTCACGCACACTCTGATTTTGTGCCTATCTCCACAGATAAAAATCAGAAGTTCTAATGGGATCTTCTACTGGCTGGGGAAGACAGCAGAAGATCCTGTGTATCTGTTCAGATACAATTAAAATATAATAACTTCACTGCTGAGCTGTATGATACAGAGCTTGCCTTAAACTACGTAAATTGCAGTGTTACCAAAGGTGTATTATATACATAGATTCATGAGCTCCCTATACTCAAAAGTCTAGAGCTGCAGAAATATCTGGGGCTCTCTTGTATCCAGCATGTCTTCTCTCAGTTATGGAAACTGAATTTGGATTCACACTTCTGTTGGATCCCAAGCCACATTGAGATTAAGGGAAATGAGGCTGCAGCTATTTCAGCTTGTTTCTCAAGCTTTCACCATCTGTCTGTTTCCCACACTGATTATGGGTAGGTCATCAGACAGAAACTAGTATCCCAGTGGTAGTCATCATGGAATGGCGACCAATAGCAAGCTTCATGAAATCAAATTGTGGCAGTCTAGTCTAAGCAGGAGCCATAAAAAAGCTTTTCTGCTCAGCTTCATGTAAGTCATAGTCATCTTACATACTCCTTCCTATTGAGAGGTGCCTGTGTGCATTACCAGACTTACCATCATTCATATTTAATTTGATTGCCCTTGTTTCATCAGTGAGTGCAGTCACTGTTTTAGTCATATTCATAATCTGTCTGAACTCTATATATTCAGGTAGATTTTATCAGATCAGTGAAGTATTTCCATTTTTAAATTTTTACAGAGCATTAATCTTTATCACCTTATATCAATTATGTACATATTGTGAACTGCCTCCTCCCCCTCAGTCTTCAAAAGTTAAGAGAGGGCTAAAACAGCCTTGCCTATTCCCATAGGGAAGCAAAAGGCATTGGGATTTATTTTTATTTTATATATATATATATGTAAGTTTTCAACTTAATGTGTATAAGTCTTACATGTGGTTTATTTAAATGTTTTTATGATTTTTTTTTATATACACATTTTTATCCACATTTCAGATTTGTTTTTATATATTAATTTTATACCCGTTTAATACTACTTTATGTATTTACTACGTATTTTTAATACCTTGTGTACTGTTGAGATTGGTCTTGTCACAGTATGACCTTAGCTGACCTCAAACCTAGACTATAGGTTTACTGAGAAACCATACAGTGCTCAGTCTTGTGAAATAATGAATAGCACAAGACCGAGCATTGCGTGGTTTTGTGAAATATTGAATAGCAGTAACTGATGCTGTCCCTAGTTATCAAGTCATCTGAAAAGTAATAATGTTTTTAGCATTAAGTTTTGAAAGGATATAAAAGATAAATCACTTGCTAATTTAATCAAGTATATATATTCTTCATTTGAATCATTAATGCTCTTTCAGTGTTGCGAAAGCTTCATAATGCCATATCTATAGAATTCAGGAGGTTTGGAGGCAAAGAAGTTGCATAGGCTCAATTTCAGTGCCTCTAATATATCGTATTGGTTTTCATTAATGAAATGTTGCAAACTTTGAAATAAGTGGTAATCTGAAGGTGCAAGATCAGGAAAATACAGAGGATGTGGAAGCCGAGTTCCTCAATTTTGGTACAGGTGATTCTTGCACTAGTAGGGCATGCATTATCATGGTGAAAAACAACACCCTTTCCATTGACCAGAGAACACCTCTTTTCTTTGTTTTTCATTCAGTCAGTTGAGCTGTTCACAGTATACTTTAACTGTCATTGTTTGGTTTTGTGGCAAGAGTTCAAAGTTTATAATACCAGCCATAACCCACCAAATACTTAGCAAAACCTTCTGAGGGTGAAGGTTTTGTCTGAGGTTTAGCCTGTTCCCCTTGAATGAACCCACTACCTTCAGCACTTAACATTCTTGTAAAGTATCCACTTTTTATCATTGGTGACTAAATGACTCAAAAATGAAGATTGAACCTCTTGAGAATGAAGAGCAGGGCAGATCGAAGACACTCTCTTTGATTGTTGACTGTCAGATCGTGAGGCACCCACTTGCTGAGCTTAGACACTATTCCAAGTTCTTGCAAATGGCAATGGATGGCTGTTGATGATGCATTAAGATCTTTTGCTAAATCTTGAATAGTTTGTGGTAAATCTTCAAGCTTATCAGGCTTCCAGCATATCATTATCAAGAGAGACTGGGCGTTCAGAGTGAGGGGAGTCTTTCAAGCTAAAGTCCTCTTGTCAAATTTTTGGAACCATTGCTGCCACATTTTCACATTCAAAACATCATCATCATACACTTCTTGCACATTTTTTACAGTGTTAGCAGCATTGTTGCTTTTTTGAACTCAGGGAGTTCAAAAAAAGTACATCATCGCATGATGTACCTAATGTGCTCTTCAGTAACCTCCTTAATAATAAAAGGGTTATTTAAACTAACTTATGCATGATGTTTTCGCAAGGTGGAATTCCTTAGAATGAGGCTGCCTCAGCTTAGCAGTACTTATAAAGCTTTAAAAATTCATATTTGGACAAGCTGAGACATGTTTGAACAAGTACAGTATAAATACAACATTACTCTGCATTTAGATAATGGTATAAAGTAACTTCAAAAACTCACTGACCCTATTTTCATACTCTTGTTTCAGTTAATGCTACCATGGTTAAAATCTTCCATGATAGTCACCTCCTGCTTACCTGCAAAAGTTTATTTGCCTGACCATCATGTTATCTTTCTCTTTTGTATTCTAAGGCTTATGACAGTTTATTAATTATTATATCTGTTCATTTCATCTTTACACAATATAGCCTTAAATACTCTATCTTTTCATCTCACTTACACACACCATATAGCCTCTAATACTATATTTAATCTAGTGGATTACCAGTATGGCAGGATAATTTACTTGTTATATTAAAAGTACTGTATCTTTTTCTCTTTTCTGACATTCCTGAAACTACTATACTCTTCATATTATGTTATTATCAACTACTCCTCCTGAGTTGTGAAAAGAACAGAATGGTCCAGCTTACTATATCAATACCATGAACTTCACTTAATCGTATATGCATCTAGCATTTTTTACCAAGTTTCAAGTACTAAGTGATGGTAAGTCTATCATTAGCCTGAGTCATCTAATTCCCATTCCTTATATTTTCACAGTGAGCTGAACTGGATAAGGGTAATGGGTTTACAGTGATTCTACTGGACCTTGCTAAGGCCTTTGACAGGATACCACATGGAATTCTAATCAGTAAACTGCAGTATATGGGGATGGATATAGGGTTGGTGAGATGGATAGAAGGGTGGTTGATGGAGAGATATCAGAGAGTGGTTTATTCAGGAGTAGAGTCCAAAAGATGGCCTGTGACTAGTGGTGTGCCGCAGGGTTCTGTTCTTGGACCACTACTTTTCAATTTGTTCATTAACGATATAGGAAAGGATCTGAGAGGAAGTGTTCACTTGTTTGCTGATGATGCAAAGTTGGGTAGAGCAATAGTGAGTGCACAGGATGTCAAAATTTTGAAAGATGATTTGGATAGTTTGGAGGACTGGGCTAAGGAAAATGGATGTCGATTTAATGTGGCAAAGTGTAAGGTTATGCATTTTGGGGTGAAAAGATTAGTAGCAGTATACCACATTGGTGGAACTATACTCCAGGAGATTGATGAGGCCAGGGATTTGGTGGATAGGGAGTTGAAGTTTAGGGAGCACATCGCAAAAGTGGCTAAATCAGCTCATCAAATCACTCGGTTGCTGAAAAATACTTTAACAAGCAAAGACAAACAAGTTATGTTCCTCTGTATCGAGCCTTGATAAGACCCCATCTTGATTACTCTGCCCAGATATGGGCACCAGGGTTTCTTTTCTTCTTGATGGGGATGAGGTGGAGAGGATCCAGAGACGAGTGACCAAGATGATAGCAGGTCTATGGAGTGAACCTTATGAGAACAGGTTGAAGATTTGTGGGTTGCAAAAATTGGTTGATAGGCGGAGGAGGGGTGATATGATTGAGACATTCAAATTACTGAAGGGTTTCTATAAGATTAATTCAGAAGATATTTTTGAGAATAGGACTCGTGACGGGAGGACTAGGGGCCATACATGGAAGCTGGGCAAGAATGTGGTTAGCAAGGGTGTTAGAGCTAGGTTTTTTACTTGGAGAGTGGTGAAAGTGGAATAAGCTGCCAGAGTCTGTTGTGGGTGCTATGACTGTGAATGAGTTCAAGGCAAGGTATGATAGATACTGTGTGAATGTCGAATAGTTGTTCTTGACATGATGTTGGGGCCTCCCTCTATGAGTCTAAGGACTCCTTGGAGTTGCCTGAAATAATAATAATAATAATAAAAATTAGTACCATGAGCAGGCTAAGAATATTGTTTATATTTTTATCTTCTTTTTCTTCTTCTTCCTTTTTACCTCTTTTACCTTGCCTTGTCGAGGTTTTTCTATTTATTTAACTGCAACTGTACACAAGGATAAAGTGGTTAGCCCCATGCCTCCTGGTGTATCCTATGTCTGTAGAAGCATTGAGTTCTGAAGGCCGGTTTGCCTGCTTGTGGGATGAAAAACCCTGCAGTCCATGCCCAAGGCCAGCTAACTTGGCTATGTCTGAGAAAGATCCTAAGTTCGTCATGTCAGCAACAGGAATGGAACCCAGGACACTCCTGTCCCAGACATATAGTTGTGAGGCACATAGCCACTCGGCTAACTATGCAGACTTATATTTTTATTAATTTTTATAATTTTCTTTGTATTTATTTTTTACCTAGTCCAGAAATCTTGCTCTAGAGACCGAACATGGAACCTCTGAAGTCAGGATGATTTCACACTGGGCGATGAAATTCATCTCTTATCTAAGACAATTACAAACATCCATGCCCACAACATGGGCATGGATGTTTTGCACCTGCAGCCTGTTGGTTGCAGAGTGGATATATGAACTATTAAGCCATCCAAGCTGGCATTATCTCTTGCTTTCTGTAGCAACCCACCTCACATTTTTTTTAGAGATTCTGACTACCAACACTGTCGTTAAGTCAGAAAAACTTGCTTCCCTGACTCAACATATTCTATTTCTCACATACATGCCAACAACAATTTCTTCACACTCATTTCACTTCCACTCTCACAGAGATGCAGTCTTTTGTCACATATTTTCCTTCTCTCCTCTGATTTCTCACATACATCCACAAATTTCGGTAATCTCTTGTATTTTAGCCATCATATTGTTTGCAGTTATCATTGGCTACTCGGCTTTCCACTGTCATACTTATGCAGCAAATTTGCCGTTCTGGTTCTTACTGTTCTCTCACACTACTTTCACCAACCTCAGGAAATCTGTGGCATCTAATTTATGTTGCATTGCAAATTTTTTGCCAAGAAATATTTTCACTTTCTTTTGTTTCTTTCCTCAGCCTACTGTCTGTCTCAGTGTTTGTGAACTCATCACCTCATTCAACAAAAATTTCCACTCACCAACCATTCTCCAAGCAAAAAAGTCACGGCTTACTCTCTTATGCACTATACCTGTATACAGTTTCTAAGAATAACCTCTTGTCTCTTTCCCCTTCCTGCCTTCAATCCTTTGAAAAATATCCTGGATATCTATCTATGATAAGCTCCTTTTAACAATTTATGTCTCAATCATGTCATCCTCCTCCACCTATTTACAGGAGTCTGCAAATTATGCTCAGTCAGAGTTGAATGATTAGGGGACATCAGCAGTCGTTGGGCTTTCTTCATTGCAGAGCCTATCACAACTCCCTGATAGGGTTGTTAATCCTATCTCCAAATTCTCTAGTGTGCATAATTTTTTTTCTTTCATTTTCTTTGCATGCATATCTTTGTAATAACGTTGAATTAGCCTTTTGCAATGCTTGCGAAACTTGACTGGTTCATTCAAAGTTAGGATCAGCATCCATAAGAAAATCAAAATGTCTGTTTTTCCAATAAAAGTCGAAAGTTCATTTAATGAGGATTCTTTTGTAGATATTTCAGTGAGTTTCATTTGCAATTCAAAACTAGTGAACTTATTCCCACATGTGGTAAATGTATCACCATACAGCTTCCTTATTGCTGGTATTTATTTCAACCCATGATTCACTGATGTCTGACATTTCTGATATTAAAATGTTTCCAAAAAATCTGCTTGAGAAAAAGTTTGTCTCAAATAATAGGCCTTAAATGTAAATGACACCCTGATCCATTGGCTGCAGTAATGATGTGTTAGATGGTAGAAAAAGGAATTTAACATTTTCATGCAAGTCAGAAAAAGCAGCAGGATGACCTGGTGCATTTGTCTATTAACAACAAAATTTTAAAATCCATATCATTATCTTTGCAGTAATGCTTGACTGTGGGACAAAAATAAGTTGTAAACCACCAGATTCCACCTAATAAGTGTTAAATGGGCTTTTGAAATTTTGTATCCTAGCTAATATCCTATAATACCCTCAGAGAAGTTTATAGACCTCATATCACTCCTCTTTCTCTTGTTTACCAGTGTTCAGTCCATATACTTTCAATCTATCCTCATAATTTTCATCCGATAATACCGATATCTTTGTAACTTTTCTTTGCAGCCGTTCTACAGCTTCTTTATTCCATCAGAACCCAGATGACAAAATCTGCATACAGTAGTTCAGGTGCAGTCTTATCAGTCCCTTGTAAACAGCAAAAATTACTTCTGCATCCTTACATGTCAGTGTTCATTTCAACATTGCTATTATCCTCTGCGTTGTATTGGAAATTTTTTATGTGAGCTTTAAACGTTCTATCCACCATAACTCCAAGATCTCTACCCTCATCAGTTTCTTCAAGCATAATCCCACCAGTATAATATGCTGCTAGATATCATGCCAAAGTGCATAGCTTTACGCTTACAGACATTGAATTGACAGTTATCATTTGCCCATACTTCTGGCCTATTCAAATCACCCTGTGAATGCTGCATATCAGTTGTATCTCTGATTACTTAACTTTGCATGATCAGCAATTGAACTGTCAGGCGCTTTCATATATCATTAATACACACACACATCGATAATCTCATAACCGAAATGGTTATATTAAATGGTTTAAATATTAAATATGCTTATTTTAAAGTCCCACTTTTTCAAAATTACACACCTTAACGTAAAACTTGAAGTTCATTATAAGGACCCATTCCATAATTTAGTAGTTTAATGTATCAAAAAGGGAAATAACATCCTAAGTAAGGCATAATAGAAGTGGGGACGAAAGAAAACACTAAAAATATATTTTAAAAAATAAAATAAAGGTATGCACCATATTAGACGATTTGAATGATATGATTGCAAGAATGTGTAAGACGAAGTCTAGAATATGTTGATGTTTGGAGTGCATTTTATGGTAGAAGAATGATGTAGGCAAAAGATAGGTTGCATGTGAATAGGGAGGGACAAGCGTTTGGAGAAGTTGCTGTTCTCTGAGCAAGAGGAAGTGTTTAGACAAGGAAACCAGGAAGGATGGCCTCATGTGATGATGTTTCAGGAGATAAGGTAGTGTTGAATGCATTGGAGATTACAGATAATAATAGGGAGCAAAGAGTGTACTGACTTAGCTGATATATATATAGAGAGAGAGGACTGAGAGTACCTTTTTCTACATACTAATGCCAGGAGCATTAGGAATAAAATGTATGAATTAGTAGCACTGATTGATTCAATCTCTCTCTCTTAAAATTTATTGGTGTTAGTGAAAATGGTTAATGGAGGATGATCAGGAATAGAGAGGTAGAAGGATATGCTATTTTCTGTCAGGATAGGAGGGAGAAACGGGTTGGTGGAGTATTATCTAAGATAGCTGATGAGATGGACCATCTAAGGATAGAGCCAGAAGGGATATAATGCGCATGGTTTTGAGGGTGTGCGGTGTGATTAGAGGTCAGATATATAGTTGGATGTTGCTATAGGCCAGAGAATGTAGAGTGAATGAACAGGAAATTTTCAGATAAATTGGCTTGATGAGTGGAAAGCGGGCGAATCTTATGGATGATATCAGTTATGGAAATATAGATTCGATAGAGGAAGTAGCCTGTGGCAATAAGGAAACTCAATTTTTGGAATTCTTGAGGGACAAACATCTTGGAGAGCATGTGTTGGAGGGAACTTGAGGATGAAGATTTGGATTTGGTTATAGCATCAGAGGATTTAATTGTGAATGTAATGTTATACTTGCCTCCTCTTGGTGATCATGATAGAGATGAGGGTGTATGGGGTGAAGTGTGGTATTGACCTCGTGGTGGTCAGGTATGTACAGGCATGAGAAAGTCTTAAAGAGAAAGGAAATGTGGAATTATAAGGCAGGCGATTTTAATATCTTAGAAACCAACTTGGGGCAGTGCCATGAATGAAGTCATTAGAGGATAAGGAGGTCAGTGGTGCATGGAAAGTAGTTAAGGACCATTTGTTAACAGCAGTAGCCAAGTGTATACCACGAGTGGAAAAAAAAAAAAAAGAAGGTAAAATAGATGGCCACTGCGAGTAAGAGAGAATTGTAGATAAAAAGGTTATGGGAAAAGTATAGAATGAGAGGTGATGAACAGTTGCATGAGTAATACAAACTTCAAGCAAGAAAGGCAACTAGTAAAGAAAGGAGGAGAAAATTAGAATGAGAGGAGGTTAGCACTGCATTCAAGGGACAACCTAAGGAATTTTTTCGTTAAAGTTTTTTAATGATTACTTTATTTAAGCATTTCATTCTGGGGAGGAGAGTCTTATGCCAAAGGGAATGGAGAAGGTTAACGGATTAGAAGTAATTAGATGATGTCAACAAGGCTGTGGGACAGGATGAAATTTTGCCATGAGTCTTAAGGAAATGTGCTAAAAAACTAACAGTTCAATTGACTTGACTGTTTAATGAAAAGCCTTGGTGGGAGAATGGAGACCGGTTTGTATGGTTAACATATTGGAAAAATCGGTGAAAGCTCGTATACAAATTGGGCAGATGAAAATAATATTTGTTAAGGGACATGTTCTTGTTTCAGTAATCTCATTAGCTTTTATGATAAAGTAACAAGAGTGGTTGAGGGAAATGCATACACTGATTTTTTTATTTTTTATTTATTTTTTATTTTTATTTTTTTTATAATAATTTTGCAAAGCCATTTGATAGGGTTCCATGTGATAAACTGATATTTAAGTTGAAACGTATTGTTTTGGATGCAGAGCTCTGTGCTTGGTTCACTACTTTTCAATTTTTATATCAATGACATTGACACTGGAATCCATGGGATATTCAGTTGTTTGCAGATGACGTAAAGCTGGTGGAGTGGATTGGCAGTTGGTTATCTGATAAATATCAAAGGGTTGTGTATGAGGAGGCAATATCAGGGAAAAGGAAGGTTACCATTGGGGTTATGCAGAGCTCTGTACTTCGTTCACTACTTTTCAATTCTTATATCAATGATATTGACACTGGAATCCATGGGATATTCAGTTGTTTGCAGATGACTTGCTAGGGAAGGTTATTGGGAGTGGTGCTGATGCACTGGCTCTTCAGGAGGATCTGAATAAGCTGGAAACGTGGAAGATCAATGGGAGATGCCAGTTTAACGTTGCTAAATGTAAGGTTTTGAATTTTAGGAACTGCAGATGGGATACTGCATACTTTGTATGTGAAAGTACACTCTCTGTCCAAAAAGAAACCAACTTTTGATAGAAAATAAAACACAGGCAATTATAATTATTCAAATCATTTATTTCAATCAGTATACGTCTCCCTCAGCGTTCGGCACGGTCAATTAATTCGTTAAATGAGTTTTTTATATCGTTTTTTGAAATACTGTTGAGGGTCGTGGTTTCTGCCGCTTGAACGTTTTCAGTTGTGTCGTATCACTTTCCTTTCATTGGCAAATGAAGTCGAGGGAAGAGAAAGAAGTCACAGGGTGCTAAATCAGGTAAATACGGTAAGTGATCCAACACACGAACCTGTTTTTACTCAAAAACTGTCTCACAATGTTCGAACGATGAGATGGTGCATTATCGTGCAAAAGTGACCACCTGCCTGCATCACGATATTCATGCCGTACGCGACGAATTCTTGCAATCAGTTGCTTCAAACTTCAAGATAAAACTCACCATTGACCTTTTGGCCAAGCGAAACGAATTCTTTGTGGATAATGCTCTAGGAATCGTAGAAACACATCAGCATTGTCTTTACTTTTGACTTCTCCAAGCGACTTTTTTTCGGATGCCCCTCTTCTGGTGGTCTCCACTCAGCACTATGGCGCTTTGTTTCGGGCTTATACTCAAAACACCACGTTTCGTCACCAGTAAACGATCCTTTCAAGGAAATTTGAGTCCTTACAAGCGGTTTTAATGAGGTCTTTGCAGTGTTCAATTCGATGCATCTTTTGGTCGTCGGTCAACTTGTGCGGAACAAATCGCGAATTCAATTTACGAAGGCCCAAACTCTCGGTCAAAATGTTGTGCACAGTTGATTTTGGAATGCCTAATTCATCTTCAATCAATCTCACGGACGATTTCGGATTTTCTTTGATGAAATCACGGACTTTTTGGATGTTAACTTCGCTCAGTACAGTTTTTGAGCGGCCCGGATTTTCGTCGTCCTCAAGCGTCTTACGATCACTTTGAAATAGCTTAAACCACTCGTAAACTTCAGTACGGAATAAGCATTCATCACCGTATGCATTTTGAAGCATTTGATGCGTTCCGGTAAAACTTTTACCAAGTTTAACACAAAAGTCAATCACAGCTCTGTTTGAAACTCATTTTCCGACCGTTCGTCAAAACACACCGTCACTGTTTGCACTATAACTCTGCTTCTAATGAAACAAATGTCATAAACAGTTGACAACACTAATGAAGATTGCCGCTTTCGACAACAAAAAGATACAACAGGTGGCGCCACTAGTTTCTTCTATTTCCGAAAAGGTTCAATTTCTTTTTGGACAGAGGGTGTATACTGGAGGAAGTTGAAGCATGGGATCTTGGAGTTGTGGTGGATCGAAATTTAAGGGTCATGTTGTAGAGGTAATAAAGACGACTCAGAGGATTGCTGCAATATTAAGACGAACATTAGTCAGCAAAAATAAAATGGCATTGATTCCACTGTACAGTAATCCCTCGATTAGTGCGCCTATATACATCTTAAAAATAAATGTTATAGATTTAAAAAAATTTTCTATCTATACATTTTTATGGTTAACTATTTTAAAAAATCACTCACCAGAGTGGAATAATTTAGTTACCGATTTAAAACATTTTACAAAGTTATTTTTAATGGCATACTACACTACTTCCATATATACACTATGTATACTATATTGCAAAATTTATGTCGTCTGCTATAGTATGCTCATAGATTCGAGAGACTTCAGCGCATGCCACAAAAAGGAGAATCCATTCCGATAATAGGGTAATCAATCCGTCTTCTGGGGTGAGTTGTTTATTATTACACGTCGGAAAATTAACTTCTCATTTATGATCATTGTAGTTTTTAAAGTGGTAACTATTTTGCTTGTATAACAGTTGGGAAATTTTATCTATAAAGCACGTGATTTCGCGTGTTCGCGACCAATTCGTACGTCCTTCATTTCTTTCTCCCCTTCAATGAAAACGTCCAAGAGTTAATTAAATCTCATTTTGAAGAATTGAGTGATTCCGATCTGCTAAATTTAGATGCACAGCGAGAAGATCCCGAAGAATATGAAGAAAATTTGACCACTGATAGTCAGCCAAAAGAGATTTCACAGAAACAATTTGAAAATATTTTTCGTACAATCGAAGTTTTTAAGCAGCAATGCTTATAGGCTGACCCTGATGAAGAGAGAAGCAGTAAAATTTGCAGAAGAGTAGAAGCAGCAGTAGGGCCATACCGTCGGTTATACGAAAAAAAAAAAGAAACAAAATACTCGCCAAACTACGTTAGCTCAATTCTCTGTTAAGAAGCAGAATAATAAATGTATATTCCGAATATGTTTTATTGTCTTTCAGCTTCATGGTTTTCCTTTAACTAGACCCTGAGACATACCCTATAAAAAAAAAAAAAAAATTAAGGGTCAAAAAAGAAATCTGAGGAACGAATTATACATTTTCCCATAAGTTATTATATTCGATTAGTGCGTTTTCGATTAATGCGCCTGTTTTAAAGAACGCATTAGGCGCACTAATCGAGGGATTGCTGTATAAGGTGATCAGGTCACACCTAGACTACTGTGCTGAAATCTGGTAATGTATTTAGAGGGGGGGGGATGAAGATACTTTGGAGAGGCGGTCGGCAAAAAGTATTTCAGGACAAATGTTAGCTATGAGGATAGACTGAAGTCATGTAATTCGCGGAGTTTGGTTGATAAAAGGCAAAAAGGTGATCAATATGTTTAAGCTCTTGAGAGGTATTGACCGGATGGATACGAGAGATATTTCAGGTGGAAGGGGCAAGAACTAGAGGCCAACCCTGAAGATTGCGCAAAGGGAGTGGTGAATAAGAGGGTGAGAAGTTTTTTTTTTTTTTTTTATATGGAGAGTAGTGAGTGGAAAGCATTGCCTGAATACAAGAGTGTGTGTGTGCTGAAGAGTTGTAATAATCACCATGAAGGAATTGAGGTAGAACCATGTAACTTACACGTTATTCTACATATTCCCAACGAAGTGTTATACACTTGCTACAACGTTGCTGCATCATTTGCAGTCCTCTGAGAAAAAAGTCCTTCCCTTGTTGCACAAACCTATCCTCAGCTGCAGATATGACTTCATCATCTGTGGTAAATTTTGTTCCTTTCAAGTGTTACTTTAAATTTGCCAATAGGAAATAGTCAGATTGGGCCAGGTCTGGCGAATAGGGTGGGTGAGGCAGATATTGAAAGCCCAAGTTGTGTATTGTCTGTTCGGTTTCATGAGCAGTTTGAGCAGGTGCGTTGTCCTGCTAAAGCAACAGCGCACCTGCTCAGTTTCCTGCAGTGTTTTTCCTTTAGTTCCTTCAGAGCTGTTGAATAAACTGCTGCTGTAACAGTTTCACTTTTTAAAAAAAAAAAAAAAAAAAAAAAAAAAAATCAGCAAACGCACTTTTTTTAATTATTTTTTTATTTTTATTTTATTTATTATTATTTTATTATTTTTTTTTTTTTGAGGTGGCAAGAACCTTCCCTGCTGACGTTTTGAATCCATGTTTCATCAAATTCAAACATTTAAGGAATAACTTTGCTGAGAGCTTCTGTATATCCAGATGATGAATAATGACCCCAACTCGTTCCCTGGATATCCCCAAAGTCTTTGCAATGTTTTTGGCTGGTATTCGTCTATCATCAAGGATCATGGCATGCACTGCATCGATGTTTTCAGGTGTGATCGCTGTGGATGGTCTTTCTGATCTGGAGACATCTGTTGTCTCAGGATGCTCAGTTTTAAACTAGGCCACCCATCTTGCAACTATTGCATATGCTGGGACACAGTCCTCTAAAGTCACACACAAAGTTTGGTGAATCTCAGTTGTGGCCTTTTCTTGCACCATGAAAAACTTGACGGCCTGCACCTCTGTCTTTGAATTTCTTCAAAACCTCTGACATGTCTTCTTATATATCGTAAAAGAAAAAGAACAAATTATTGCAATATGATGAAACATGGGGGTTAAAGAGTTTAACCACCTTATCGGCCATTATGGATTAAATAATACGCATCCTCGTGTGCTTCGTATCCATCATATATTTCAATATAATATCAAATTTTAATATGCACTTCGCATCTATGATAACCTTGACGTCTATAGATGTCTTGGCCGGTAGCGTGGTTTTCTTTCTTGTGGTTAAATCATTTTTGTTCTAAGTGTTTATCAGAACTTTTTAGCTTCCCCCCCCTGCTTGTTGTGAATGAGTTTAAGCTTTAGTATGTGATATGTTACAGGCAGGAGAGATTTTTCGTAAGTCTGTAGACTTTTGTATTTAACACTATAATATAATGCGATTCTTTCATTCTATAATATAATGCTATCTTCCATTCTTGTGGGATGTTTCCCACAAGAATAGAAGACAGCAATAGTCATATTCAAAAAAGGAAACAGAAAGGATTGCGGAAACTATAGAAGAATATCCTCATTTAATACATGCTATAAAATATGTCTAGATATAATTAAAAGTAAATTAACACCATGGGCCGAGGAAATTATTGGAGAACAATGTAGCTTTAGGAAAGGAAGATCCTGCACAGATCCACATTTACATTCAAATTATAGAAAAAAGAATAGAATTTAACCTGGCAACATATATGGCCTTCCTTGATTATGAGAAATCATACGATCAAATCAACAGAACAAAATTAATCAAGATACTGTATGAATTGAAAGCTCCATCTCAAACTACAAAAGCAATAGCAAATATAATGAAAGAAAGCTATATTAAAATTAATAATGAACAATCGAAAAAATTAAAACCAATAGAGGTCTCATTCCACGCAGTTAGCCTAGTGGCTGTGCGCTTCGCAACCATATGCCTGGGGAAGGAGTGTCCTAGGTTCGATTCCGTCGGTGACGTGAGGAGCTGAAGGATATCCCTCAGCCATAGCCAAGTTAGCCGGTCTTGGGCGTGGACAGTAGGGTTTTTTCCCCAGTTTATCCTGGGGTTTTTCATCTTTCATCCCGGAAGCAGGCAAACCGACCTTGAGAACTCTACAGGACAGGATATACAGGGGCATAGGGCTGATCACACTATCCTGTGAACGGTTTGAGGTCCGATGATTAATAAACCCTCGACACTGCAAGGCAAAAGAGTGTAAAAGGAAGAGGAGATGAGCGGTCTCATTCAAGGAAGTGGATTATCATCAATACTTTTCAATATATATATATATACATATGGAAAAGATTTCAAGAGAGTGGAAAAAAAACAAAATCATAGGAAATAAAGAATTAACCAGACTTGTATGCTGACGATCAAGTTATTTTTGCTGAAAATGAAGACCAATTATAGAAAAATCTACACATTGAACAAAACAATAGAACAGTGTGACATGAAAATCTCAATAAATAAAACGAAATCAATAACATTTTAAGGTAAAGAAATTAAAAGATGCAAACTAGTCATCCACAACAAAGTAATAGAACAAGTGAACAAATTTAAATATCCATGAAATTACATAAGCCCCGGAGGAATCGACATTGCATATAAAGCAAAAATTCCTAGCAGTCATTGGAACTTTGAACAGACGCTACAATAAACAGATGTCTAGAACAACCCAAATAAAACTATATAAAAGAATAGCTGAACCAATTCTGAAATAATGGCAGTGAAATATGGGGAGAACGAGATTAAAGACATGTGGAAGCTGCAGAAATGAAGTTCCTAAGACCGCTCGCAGGCTATAAAAGAATAGACAAGATAAGAAATAAGAAACAATTATCCATAATTAACATAAGACATCACAAACTATAGAAAGAATGAATGAGGACAGATGGCCAAATATTGCCTAGAAATATAAACCAAAGGGACACTGATCAAGAGGAAGACCCAGGAGGAGATGGGCAGAAAACTATTTAAACCCTTGGAAATTACAGGCAAACAATTACCTAACACGCGAATCCAAGAAGAAGATATAATGCCATGTATACTTATAAAATGTATGTAATTGATAATGGTATAAAGCTCTCTCCCGATGAATCTTTGACTCCAGAAGAGTTAATGTAATAATAATACTTTCATTGCTCATTGTGAGATCATTGCCCTGTACTATCGGAGTCCCGAAAAAGTACATGTTTGGTCTCTAAAACTGTAGACCTTTAAGGCTCCTTAAAGATATTGACAGAACAAAGTTGAAATACATTGGACGCATTGAAAAGAGGACTTCTCAGAACAGATTGAAGGTAAAGTTCCTGGAAAAAGAGGTAGACTGTGAGATGGATGGTGTCTGGAGTGAGTGATCTTCAGAGAGTTGAAGCCTCCAGAAAAGCATACCACAGGATCACATGGCGAGTACTGGTGTGGCACATCAAGCATCTGAGTGACCATACAGCATCTGTTGATGTCCAATGAACAGATGGATGAAGCCTAAATTATAAGCTTAGTGAGAAAGATAGATTGTTTTATCACTCCTTCATAGTGCATTTTTGTAGTTTTACGGACTAAACGTTATTTATTTACTGTGCTAAAACGTTTCATGTTTTTAGTGAAGATATTCGCTATTATTGTAAATATTTTTATTTTTGGAGTCACCTTTAAATTTGTAGGTAGGCTTCGTGATTTTAAGCTAAAATCTCCTCCTTCCCTGGCGCCAACAGCGCCCCCCCCTCCCCCGAGTTCCGGGCTGGTAAGACAAAAAACGTGACAAAAAAAAAAAACGTTTCAAATTTCGGCTTATCTTTTTCTATATATATATTATTGAAATTAGGATTTACTCGGGATGTATACATTTATAAAAATAAATTTAACTGACTAGAACCTGAGAAAGTATAACAAAAAACTTTAATACATCACGACTGGTTTTCGGTGCTCCGACTTCTTCAGGTGAGAAATAATAAACATAAGATATAAAAATAACAAGGTAAAAAAATGGACTTTCCAGCTTAATAAAAAGCAGAATAGTAACAGTCATATTTGAATAGGTGACCGCGTGTTACCGTTGGCATGAATTGAATGTGTGCGACAGCTAATCTTCTGAAATCAACTTCTGAACTTCCTAGACACACAAGACTATCTCTCCGCTCTCTCCATCCCCCTCATTCCTCGGTTGTACGGCTTGCCTAAGATCCATAAGGATGACACTGCTTTAAGACCTATTGTGGAAGGGATTGACTCACCTACGTACAATCTGTCTAAATATCTTGCAGCGTCTTTAAAACATTTAGTTGGCAATTCCTCCTCCTTCATCAAAAACTCTGAAGATTTCATCTCAAAAATAAAAAATTTGAATCTTTTAGACTCTGACAGAATGGTGAGTTTTGACATCTTATCTCTGTTTACGAATGTACCTACAGATCAAGTTCTGACTCTTCTTAAGGACAAGGTTTCTAAAAAAAAATGTTTGCTCTTCTAACTCACTGCATCAATTCCGGCTATTTCTGCTACGAAGATAAAATATACAAACAAAGTAGCGGTTTAGCTATGGGCAGCCCTCTATCCCCAGTCTTAGCTAACATTTTTCTAGAAGATTTTGAAGAGAAAGCTATTTCCTCAGCTACTTTGAAACCTAAACTGTGGTTTCGCTACATTGATGACGTCTTCCTTATCTGAGGACATAGTTTAGAGGAACTGCAAAACTTTCTAAACCATTTAAATAACCAACATCAGAACATTAAATTCACATCAGAACTAGAGATTAACGGCATTCTACCCTTCTTGGATCTAAAGATCAACAGATTACCTGACTGTCTTAAATTTTCAATTTTTCGAAAAACCACCCACACTGATAGATATTTACATGGTTCTTATCATCACTTCCCACCTCAGAAACTGGGCATCATCTCCACCCTCGCCCATCGAGCAAGATGTCTCACTTCCACAGAAGAAGACCTTCAAACAGAGCTTAACTTCCTGAAAAACACCTTCTTAAATAATGGATATTCGTCTCGTAACATCACTAAACGTTTGAGACCACGCCAACATCCTCGACAAGAAGATGATTCCAACCCTATCACTCATATACAGTTACCATTTATCAGCTCTCTTACCCCAAAACTAGCTAAGATTTTGAAGAAATTCAACATAAAGACCGACTATACTACTCTGCCAAAACTTCGTTATTTTCTGAGTCGACCAAAACCAAAACACAACCAACTGCATTTTCCTGGTGTTTATAAAGTTTTATGCGACTGTGGTCGACCTTATTTTGGCCAGACAGATAAATCCGTTTCACTTCGTCTTGAGGAACATAGACGTGACATCTCTTACAGTAGAACACGAGCAAGCGCCCTTTCCAGTCATGTCCTCTTCTCGGCAAACTCTAACCTTGAAGAACAGCCACATCAAGTTGACTAGGAACGCACTACTAATTTATATATATGCAAGGATGAATTCGAAAGAAGAATTATCGAATCAAAAGAAATAGTTCTGGACCCTTCACATTTGAACAACAATCTAAGCTACAATTTGCCTGATTCCCATAGCGCAGTAATCCAGTACTGGCGCTCTAAAATTAGCTGTCGCACACATTCAACTCATGCCAACGGTAACACGCGGTCACCTATTCAAATATGACTGTTACTATTCTGCTTTTTATTAAGCTGGAAAGTCCATTTTTTTACCTTGTTATTTTTATATCTTATGTTTTTTATTTCTCACCTGAAGAAGTCGGAGCACCGATGAAACTAGTCGTGATGTATTAAAGGTTTTTTGTTATACTTTCTCGGGTTCTAGTCAGTTAAATTTATATATATATATATATATATTTTTTTTTTTTAATTAATTATCACGCCAGTGATTATTAGTTTCAAAAATACATTGTAACTCTTGATAGGTATATAACTTCTGTAATCGTATATTTTTAGCAATTCCTCCACTCCTTCCACTTTTTCCATTCCTTTCCTATGGTCATATCGATTTCTCACAACAGTAACCACAGCAGAGGTTGCGCAGGTCGGGTGGCCATATCCTTTGTGGCAAATAAAGCTGCCGTTCAATCGTGTGCTTCTCAGGCTGCAACGATTGATGCATTTGGTGTTGTACATATCTTGAACATAAGAAGTTGTAAAATGCCTGCTGAAGTAATGTGCGATTCTATTTGGATATTGAGAATCCTTAAGCAGGAGTACGGTAATAGTTCCAATGGAAGATAGATACAAATGAGTCGGAATACATTCTAGAAGTTATTGCTGATATGTCATCCTTTTTTCTTTACCCTAAATTGATGCCCTTAACAATTACTACACATTCCTCGGGCATTTCAGGTAGGGTGGATATTATTGCCTTAGCATGTGATCGCCAAGTTGTAAGTGTACATACATTGCCATTTTTTCTGATTGTTGGCTTCTATGTGGACAAGTGAGCAGTAAAACTGATGTCTGAATCATCCCTTGGCGCGACTAGTTCGCCTTTATATGATAGAAACGATGCCTTGGTAAGTGAACTTTTATTTTGTATTGTACCTTTCGCTATTCAGTATTTCAATTGTTTCACCAGTTTCAGTTTCTGTAATGTTACCAAGTTCACAGAAGCTTGAAAAAAAAAAAAAAAAATCGAAATAGGGTGGATTCTTCCCCCCCCTCCACTATTTTATATTCTTTTTCACTACAAAGAATATAATTCAATAGTGAAGCCAATGGCGCACCAGAGGGGGCCCTTCCCCCAAAGAAAGAGGGGAAAAAGGCACTAGAAAAATTTCAAAAATTTTTTCTTAATTAGAATTCATTTTTTTAAAATTTATTTATGATGTGTCGTGTCTTCTATTTCTATTGAAGGCATTTATGAATTAGCGATCATTGCAGATACTCAGTCATAGGTCGTATGCGATGCGTAGTGTGTATTCTCAAATAGTCCACTCAACTCCCCCCGCCCCCAAAATTAAATCCTGAGTGCGCTACTGCAATAATAATACTGTCGAAAACAGGAATAATGATAATAGAAACGAATAAAACAAAATCAGTTCCTTGGGAATAATTTTGAGTGATCCAGTAAATGATAGTAGAAGAATTGAATTGTGTTATGCGAGTTTATGAACACATCTGTTAACTCAACAACGTATTGCAGACTTAGGTAATTGTTGATATCTTAAATCGTTAGGCAGTTGTGATAATGTTGTAGCTATGGATACCGGTATTCTAAATACAAATATTTATCCAAAAAACTTAACATATGGTTAAACAAAAACTTAACAGCTAGCATAAATGTCCATTTTAAAACATCTCATTCATCTATTTCTATTTTCCAATAGAAATTATTTTCAACTAGGATATAGTATCTTATGTAATTTATTTAATATGTTAATTTCTGAATAGACTGTTTGTCTCTGCCAAAAGTAAAAGTCTGCACGAAGATACTTTCAAAGATACCTGGCTGATGTTTCCCAAATGTGAAAAAATGTAAACCTATGACAACAGGTAGCGCCTTTTCTTTCCCACTTTTATCAAGTAAAGCCGTCCTGCGTCCTCAGATTAATTTTGAAATAGTCCAAGTATTCTTGAACAACGTTTTATTTTGCTAACTTGCAAGTCATTACCATTCTTATAAAAATCAGAGACACCATTAAAAATTAAATTAAGAAGACTCATTTTCATTTATTTTACAGCGAAATGTAATTCTCCGAATAACCTTTTTAATCCTTAAATGCAGCAGCATTGCGTAAGTTTATTTTCATAATTCGCAACATGAATTAGCATAGTGTAATCATGCACTTTAACATACGTTATGGAAAGGCTTTTTAATAGTGTTATCTAAAAAACGCAATTATCTTGCAAAGACAATTCGAAGACTAGATCATGTTATTGATATTATATCGTGAAAAGTTAGATTGACTTCGTTCCTAGCCTTGACCATTTTCTGTTGTTTTAGTAACTTTTATTATTTGTCTTTCCTGTTGAATTATTTTTATGTATAACTTATATAACTTCAATAAAAGACAAGAAATGCAAACTATACTTTTTTAGTTTTGTGAAATGCGAAACTGAAGGCGCGAAGGTAAGGGACCAGAAAACAATAACACCCAGGGGAAAAAAAAAAGAAAAAAAGATGTGTTCTGTTGTGTTGTGTACTAAAAACAATGAAGACTTGTTTTCAAGACAAATGACTCAAGGAATTCAAGTGGTTATGCTGCGAAGATGAAGTTGCATTCTGCGATGTATATATATATAAAAAAAATAATAATCTTGACTCGTTAAATTTTTGCGAAAAAAGAGCTGTGACAGACTTAGCCAAAAATTGCTCATGAAAAATTTTTCTAGCCACTTTCCAAAGAAAGATGGATTTTAAATGTTTGTACACCTGAAGTGCCTTTTTTGATAGGGCCTATTAGAAAGCTAAATTTAATAAACCATTTTTTACTTACTTTAAAAACTTCATAGGCCGAATAGTAGAACAGTATCAAAATTACATGAAATGTAAACAGTTTGTGTCGGTTACTGCTGATGTTAAGCAAAAATTAAGGAATCAGACTCCAATAGCGAGTCATCTAGGTCTTTCTACAGATATTGCAAATGAGGAGAAACTTATCCATTATGTGATGCATAGATCAAAATCGGAGGCGGCATTGGTTTACATAATTCCTCCAGAACTCTGATGCAATTACTTTGATAGATGAGAAAATGGAATAAAAAGTTCTTGTCATGGAATACTATTCATTAGTTAGCAGGCAGTGGAACAGAAGTAGCATGTAACATGTTGAGAAAAAAAAAAAAAAAATGGAATAGTGGCAAAATTAAAATGATATGGCAGATCTTAAAAATTATTCCCTATAATTTGAATTCTGCTGTGTTTAATTCTATTAGAGATATATCATCATCATCATCAGCCATTGTCGATCCACTGCTGGATGAAGGCCTTTCCAAGATTACTCCAAAACTCTGTCCATGGCTCTCCTTTTCCATGTCACTCCTGCAAATCTGATGAAATCATCAATCCACCGTGATTTAGGTCGGCGTCGTGGTCGTTTTTCCTCTCGTGGAATCCAACCCAGTACTTCTTTTGTCCATTGCTGATCTTGTCTTCGAGCAATATGCCCAGCCCATTGCCAATTCAGATGTTTTACTCTTCCTATGATGTCAGACTTTGGTTTGATTTCTTATCCATTATTCCTTTTGTTATCCATTCTTATGATACCAATCATACTTCTTTCCATACTAAATTGTGTTGTTCTTAATTTTGAATTTCCTTTGCATTCAGTGTCCATGTCTTCCTATACAGCATATGTCAGTATAGGAAGAATACACTGGTTAAAAATTTTTCTCTTCAGGCATAATGGTATTTGGCTTTTGAATATTGAATGTAATTTTCCAAATGCTTTCCACCCAAGCATCGTGCACCTTTTAATTTCATCAATAATATTTTGTTCCATTGATATCTGTTGTCCTAAGTATATGTAATGATCTACTTGTTTAATTTCCTCGTTATTGATTTTTATTATTTCTGGTTGGACATAGCTATTGAACATAACTTAGGTCTTCTTTAGGTCTGCTGTTCTGCTAGTAATTTAGAGCTCATGGATGCAAGTCTGTAATTCATGTGCAGTTCAAGTAAAGATAATTATGTCAGCTGCAAAGTTTAAATATCTTCCATTTATCTTCAGACTTTTCCCTTCCCAATCAAGAAGTGTGAATAATTCATGTGCAGTTGAAGTAAAGATAACTATGTCAGCTGCAAAGTTTAAATATCTTCCATTTATCTTCAGACCTTTCCCTTCCCAATCAAGAAGCGTGAATATTTCTTCTAGGTATGCTGTGAATAATTTTGGAGATATTGTGTCACCCTGTCTTATACCTCTGTATTCCCACAGTAGAGATGTTTCCATTGAAATGAATTGCTGCTGTGGCATTGGTGTATACTGATGGTGTTACGTCCCTATTCTATCTTACGATTTTGTTTGTCTTACAAATTGCCTTCGTCTATATTCTTCTAACTTCTACTTTCAAGACATCACCAAAATTTCTACTAATATCTGAGTTATTGTTCCCCGTAGTATCCCTAGTATTTGTATTTTAACTGCGCCCTTTGGGATATTTAGTTTAGGATATTTTATACATAAACAGAGAAAAAGAACTCAAATATCTGAAAGTGTAACTATTGCAGTCGTGACACTATTTCTTGTTACTCAACATTAATTCCTTAAACTTCCCGTTTCGTAACATTAATCCCCCGCGTGATTAGGCTCGAATGTTTCTAAGCGGTGCATTGGATTAGCGATATCAGACTTTTTTTATCATTAAACAAAAGGTTTATTATTTCTCTAAACATGGTACATATCAAAATACTCAACTAAATTACTTACACACTAAAATTAGCTTGATACAAGTAGTTGGGCTATGATTCGACAAAAGTTACTACGATCATGCCGCCACAAAATTTCATACAAAACATGAATTCACATAACATGGACAAATCAGATTACCACACACTATTAGATCATTCAACTTCAAGTACACTAACAAAATCATTAACTACTCTAGCACATACCTATGACAATTCCGATTCTCTACACATCTCACTAGGCATTCAAATTCCTCAGGCTACTTGATTACTCAATTCACACTAATCAAACTCAATATTAACAAAACCATTTACTTCATTAACACACTACTATGTCATTAACTTTCCTTTTACAATATAGTAGGCACTCAAGATTCTTAGGACAATTAATTATTCACAAATTATCAACACTAGCTAACTCACTTTTAACACTCTCTATCAAATTCTAAAGTCCTATTATAATTTCTCCCTAATCACTTTAACAGTTCCGTATTAAGACAATAGTACCTATCACAAACAACTTCTAGTTAACATAAGACAAAATTCACAATACCTTTCTTTAGCTTCACCTACGGGCCTTTACCTTCTACTGAACGAACTTGCATGCATAACTTCTTGCAATTCAGGGCTGTATAAACATCTGCGCGGTCGGCTGTACTATCCGAAACGAGGACATCGATATTTTCACAGCTTCCTATGACTCTATGGTATATTTCGCTTTCTACATAGGAATACGGGAATAGCTTTCCCGCTCACCTTCGATTCCTTGTTGTGGCATGAGGATATAAGCCATATCTCTCCACTCAGGAACACCATGAAATCCACTAGAAAACCAAACTAAAACCACCGCGACTATCCAAACGTTTCTTCTCCTCTGGCAAAAGGCAGAAAGGCCTAAAGCCTCCTTGACTATCTAAACGTCATCTCCTAAACCCAAAAGAGCCTACTCTTCTCAAAAAGCCACGAGGGGGGGGGGTTACCAACCCTTTTATAGCTGCTTCCCTAACGGCGCCCTTTCTTACTTATTTTTCCCGCCTCCTACTTGTTTTCCGTATGTCTACCAATTGGGTAGCATTTTGATCGGCAGTTTCGTAACGAAGTTTCTATCCGGGTATAGGCCCTAAACGATATTCCTTTATTTCTCTTGTTAGCCTCTATCTTAACCCCCTTTTAAACCTTTTCTCAGAATTCTACTTAATGCTTAATCTGTAGCCTCTTACATAGCGTATTTCATGACTCATTCTTTTATACTTATGTACTTAACTCTTTCATTCTTAATCGCATTACTATATTAATTCTTAGTTAGCTACTTATTTAATACAAATTCCTTGTTTAGTCATAATACATCTTAATACATTCTTTTCTTTTGTTATCTTAACTAAACAATAGACCTTTACATTTCACTCAATTTATACTGGATGCAAGAATATTTTATTAATTAAATTATTCCTTTTATGCAGGGGTTTTTATTTATGTTATTTATTTTTTTATGTTACACCATGATAACTGAGAATGTTATATTCTCAGGATATCAGGTGTAACAATGGTTCTGATGTAGGGCTCCTCCACTTGTTGGTTTCGTAATGCTTTAAGCATTGCGCAAGTTTTAAGTGAATCAAAGGCTTTCTCATAGTCAATAAAACCAAGACATAGTGGTAATTGATATTCATTACACCGTTCAATAATCTGCTGTATTGAAGGAGCTTTAGTACAGTCCACTGTACTAAAGCTCCTTCGAAAGCCTCTGTTCTTTTGGTTGTGCTAGGTCAAGAGTCGCACAAAGCCTATGAGCTAAGACTTTTGTAAACCCTTTGTAGACTACTGATAGTAGACTGATAGGTTGGTAGTTCATCATCTTCTATCTCACCTTTTTTATGTATCAGAATTAGGGTAGCCTTCTTTCATGTTATTGGTACATCATTTGTCTTCAGGCATAAAGTAAATAGTTTAGCTAAGAGTTTTTAGATTATTTCTCCACTTGTTTCTAGAAGTTCAGCTATAACTCCATCCTCACCTGCAGCTTTCCTATTTTGGGAGCTTTGGATGCTCTGCATAACTTCTTCTGGTAGAATTTTGGTACTTCAGCTGTTTCGTAGTTGTCTTCTTCTTCATTTAATTCATCATCCTGGTATAATATTGAGTAGAATGTTTCAATTCTTTTTGCTATAGCATATCTATTTCTGGTGATGGTCCCATCTTTTAGTTTGACTGCAACCATCTCTTTGCTGTTCATCAATTGCTGTTTGGCTTTTTTGAGACTAGGTTGTTTTCAATTGTCTGTTGTATGAATTTACAATTAAATTTTCTTATTTCTTCTGTGATACGTTTTCTGATTGTTTTGCACAATTCAGTGTATTCAATTTTATTCTGTAGGTTTATTGATTCATTTCTCTTCGTTTCTTCATAAGCTGTTTTGTTTCTTTGGAGATTTTGTCCTGTTTCTGTTCTGTGGTACCAGCTATTTCAAGTGAGCATTGTAAAAAGTTTTGGATGATAATGTCATTACTTTCTGATAGATCAGCATTGTCATCTATAATAAGATTTATTGTTTAGTTTGTGTTGGAATATATCTTTTTTAAAGATATATATATATATATATATTTATATAGTTATATGAAATAATATACAGTATTAGATAATATATTATAATTTAACTAGTGGGCTACGCCTCCTACGGCCGCCAACCCCAGAGTTCCTTACTGGTAGTGTAGGCCGGTTCTCCTTGAATTCTGATGACTCGAATTTTGAAGACTCGACACTCAGGGTAGCCCCTGAGTTTCAAATAACTTGACAAAAAACGTTTCATAAAAAGGCTTATCATTTTATATTATAGAGTAGATAATATAAATACATATACAGTATAGATATATGTATACACGTCGGTGCCAGGTTATTTTGTGCCCTAGGCAAAGTTTACAAGTGTGCCCTTTATTTCATAAACTAAAATGTTTCTAATTGACATTAAACAAAATAAAATTGTCTTTCAGGTT
Source organism: Typopeltis vanoorti (assembly GCF_054136105.1). Classification (NCBI taxonomy): domain Eukaryota; kingdom Metazoa; phylum Arthropoda; class Arachnida; order Uropygi; family Thelyphonidae; genus Typopeltis; species Typopeltis vanoorti. Next base: position 44,162,479 of record NC_143553.1, read on the forward strand.
AAATTAATATGGCTTTTTTTATTTTCTTTTTTAATTAATTTGAAAATTCTCTGTTATAATTCATTTACAAAAAAAAAGTTATAAAATACCGAAATTTAATATTTTAAAATATTTATCTTAACTGGATTTTAAATAGCGGTAAGTTCAAATCATTTAGGTAAGGAACAAAAAATAACCAAGAGTTAAATAGTGTGATGTATGAGGGATAAGGAAAAAGAATCGATACCTAAATCATATATCACTATTTAATTTTGATATTTTAGTAAAGTATGAATAAAGCATAGCTTGAAGTTTTGAGTCCCTTCATGGCTTCCGCTCTAGGCAACCGCCTAGAGCGGAAGCCTTAATAGAAGTGCATCTTCTATTAAGGCTCTAATAGAAGGTACACTTACACGCGCCATCTTGGATCCACGGTCGCATTTGTTCGAGCTCTTGATTTTTTTTTAGAATTATTTAATCGATTGGATAATTATTAAACTATTTCATTTTATCGCTAGGTTTATAATTATCGTTATATGCTCAATTCAATACTCACTTCACAAAGTCTAGAACAATCTGTTGGCTTTTATTCATCCAGTACGACGACAATTCTGTAGCCATATTGCCCTCCTGTCCTGATATCTTGGAAATCGATAGATACTGAATCCTTTAGAATGCCTGTTTGTACAATTTGAAGCAGAATACTCCCCCATTTCTCTATAAATCAAGAAAATCAAGAGCTCGAACTGACTGTGGGCGACTCTCAATCCAATATGGCGGCAAGTTGGCGTACCTTCTATTTAGAGCCTTAGTTTGGATTAAGGAAACTCTCCAACCTGTTTGGTTAATCTATATAATTAAATTTTTCCATTTTGGCAATAAGATTGTCACGTTTAGCATTAACTAGTGTAACGCTTTCCTCTTTCTTTGTTTTTAACAACTGCAACAGCAGCAGTGCGAAATAAGTTTAGCCTGCAGCTAATCTCCTTGTTCGATACGCCATCCCCACTAAATTTATTCATTTTAATCTTAGTATCTAATATAATAGGTTTACGATTGGACACAACAGCACCGTACTTTGAAGTTTGGCAGTCATTATTAACAACAGTAAAGTAATAGTTATAAACAGTTTATAATTCACAGCGAAACTCGAAAACACAGAGATGCACGAAGTTGTAAACAAGCAGTTCACGAAAACTGTGCATCGGCGATTTACGGGAGCATCACGTCGCTAAAACAGTCGTATAAATGGTCATTGGGCATAACCAGGGGTTGAAATGATATTGAACCAAAATGTTCCTCTCGAAACAATTCAAAAGGAACCTTTCTCTCTAATTGCCCGAATTAATAATCTCGGATACACTTTTTTTTTTTTATTTATCCAGATTAAACAGTTTGTTCCTCTGAAGATATATTTCCGGGTCAGATCAAAACATATTCCCTCTCAGAAAATAATGTGCGGTCTGAAAAAACAGACACGCGCACACTATTTTCTGAGAGCGAAATTTTTTGCTCCAAGCCGAAAATATATCTTCAGAAGTGTGTGTCGGACAGAGCATTATTTTATGAGAGTGAATTTTTTTGCTCCGAACTGGAGCGTTTTATAAGAACGGGGTGTGGGGGGGAATTCGCTCCTCTCGATTAAATCCGCAAAGATAGACAACCTAAACGTCAAATATTTCAGTAGGATAGAACTATATTTACAAAAAAATAAAAATAAATAAATAAAAAATAAAATAAAATAAATATATCGTTCCATTCCATGGTCATAAGTGAAAAGCGTCGGTTAGCTCCAGATTCACCGAACCAACTTCTCAACCACTTTCTTCATTTATCTTTATTTATTCTTTATTCTTCATCTGCACTTTGGAACAGTCTTCGCATATCGCGTTCCTCAACGAATATAACCTCCAGCTCTTAAAGAAACATTAAGATTTTGTCCTTCTCTGTAATCATTTTGTCCACATTACGGCACTGTTGTGTTATAGGTAATGAGATCTCGTGTGTGTGTGGGGGGGGCGATATTAAAAATATCTTGAACGACTTGCTTACATTTCTCTTATCTAGTATTGACGAAATTATATATTATTGATACTGACAAAGGGTTATCATTACTTTTAATGGAATAGTATATTTTCTTATGTTTTGTTGTGATCATAAGCTTAAGATTGAGCACTCCTGACCTATATATAATGAGCGTGTTCAGAAGAATCACTCTTGAAAGCAAAAAAAAATATTCTTGAACTTTAAAATGTATTAATACACGTCATTGTTACATTTACGTAACCTTGTTATTTTGTAACTTTCCCCAGACGTTCGGGTTGGCACTTTGGTGGTTTTAGGTATATTCAAGCAGTAATGCAGTGCGAGTTTAACTGCCCTTATTGGTCTTCGTCAGATGTTTCTTTTGCTAGCGAAGCAGTTGTCCTTGACATCGAATTCATTCGTTAGCGGCGTGGTTTCGCGAATGTTTGCTTCTGAAGAGATTGAGCCGGTGTTCATCGATTTCTTTTGTAAGTTTAATTTGTTGCAAGTTATTTTTTTAACATCACAACGCGCTTAGGTGTACAGTGCCTCCTTATTCAGATTGGGATTAGAATCGATCATTTCTCGAAATTGTATAATTAGTTTTCTGTATTGAAGAGTGAGATTTCTCATGAGAAGTTGCAGTTTGGATCATATATTCATGAAAGTGCTCCATTTCACCTTACTAATATAACAAATCAGCAATGTGTTGATTGTTGGAAATATGCTAATAAATAAAAGCGGCAATTTATTTAATGAAAGCCAAGAAAAGTGATATCAGTTTGATTAACTTCATATAAAGAGTCGAGGAAAGGAATGAATCTTCCTGCGTTATAATCAGTCCTGCATCTCAGTGCAAGTGATACCTCTTCATCGCCATCCGGTGACAAGAGAAAGCAATCTGTGTTCTGTGCCAAGATTTTTCCAAAATAGTAACGACACCTATAGTAACTAAGTGCGGCGTAGTAAAAGTGCAAAATATCTGTCCTCTTACCTAGTCAGGCATTTTACCTTTTATTCAAAGTAAGGTATCGCTACAAACTCTTCGCAATCTGGAGTTGTATACTATATTATGTTGCTGCATTGGTGACTAGCATTCGAAATCGGGTTACTACACAGCAATGTTTTTGGCGTTGTGGTAGTGTTTAAGTGTGGACTTGTAGACATAGACGCATATGATACATTGATCAAGAATGAATTCTTGCTTTCGGCCATTATTACACCAAAGACTTTTCTCTTCTCACACTTGTGATACCCTGCTTAGTAATGCCAGGCTTGTGATCCAAGATTTGGATTTGTATTTTATTCGACAAATAGCGCATAGTTTACAGGTGAGTTTGTGTCTGTGTGCGTGCTCCCAGAACCGTTTATATGTATAGACAATAATGAAATTGTCTCATTTGAATGAATATTTGTATGGTTATTTGCTAGTAAAGTTACGTTTCTTTTATTTTGGTTCATTTTAGGAATAGCAGTTGTCACCCAATCTATTCATGGAAATGTTAATCTTATCCCTTAAATTTTGCTAATGATAGATCACATTTTAAAATAAGCCATTTCATCCAATTGACTTTTTATTGATTAATCTTGATAAGTTACGAAATCGCCATTTTTCTTTACATTTCTGGATATTGAAATTCAGGATATTTACTGATATAAGAGGACTAAGTTCTCATCTTTGAATCTGTGATCAGTAACCATTGAGAGTACAGGTAACCCTCGTATAACGCGGTCTACAAACTGTAGTAACCCTTTGTCTTTTCATATATTTTTCAACGCGCGACTTAAAAATCAAATTTTATCTTCATTAAATTTGCGTCTGCCGTATCACGCATGTAGTTATAAGTAGCGAATTTTAGCACGCAAATTGTTTACCGTATAAAGTATTTATTGTTGAAAATTGTCTCCTTGTTCTGCCAGGAAAGCTCATTAAAAATCATAAGTGTGTTAATCTCAAGCTGAGGACTTTATTTTTTGGTGAGTTACATACATTGCATATATGTAATGCTTTTCTTATGTAAAAAAAAAATATTTTTTATAGTAATGGCCACTTAGAGCGCTTTTGCGGTATACGCGTTTGCTAATAGGGATAAACCCACCCACTGTAAACTGCCAAGGTAACAATTGAACAAGACTGAAGATACATTCGGTTTCGATCAGCACATGAGACTCAGCCTTCGCGAACTTCTTCATAGGTGCTCCAATCTCTTCAATAGTGAATTAATTGATGGGGAAATAGATTTAAATTAGGAGGAACTGGTACAATTAATAAATGACTTCGAACCAAATGGCGTGGAAAGTTCTGCCGTAGATTCTAATTGTGATGAATCCATTAAAGAATTCAGTTTAAAGAAATTAGCAGAAGGAATGGACTTAGCAAGAAAGTTATTTTATGTATAATGATCTCTCAATGGAGTGCTCCGGAAAATTCACGAGACAATTGGATATTTGTTTAGTTCCGTATTATGAACTTAATAAAAAATTGCAGCATAGTGGTATGCAAGGTCTTATTACTGACGTCTTGATAACTAAACCAGCGAAGTATGCAATGAGAATTATACAAATGATGTCCAAGAGATTTCAAGTGATGACGACGTCCGACCACTCGTAATAAAGAACATGTACGAAATATTAGTTTTGAAGATAATGATGACGATTAAAATATGTACTTTATTTTATTTTGCCTAAAACATTTATGCGTTGTGTGCAATGAAGTTTATGTACAATTTGTAATTTTTATAATTTTATACTGTGTATTTGTTTCATAGTTAATGTTTTCTTAACTTACATAAATTACCTGAATTAAATAAAAAAATATTTTTGTTGGATATGTCATTGTTGTTTATATAATTAAAAAAAAAACGTTTTCGGAACATAACCCTACTTTTTCTACGGGACCTCGCATAACGCGATTTATATAACGCGTCATTTTTGTGGACCCTAACATCCGCGTTGTACGAGAGTTACCAGTATTTCGAAATAAGACATGTCAGATGTTTGTGATTCTCACTCACAAAAGGTTGTAAACTCGTAGTATATCGTGGGTGGACTAAGGGTTTTTTCCTTCTCTTTTTTGTATTTTTATTTATTTTTTATGTAATCCGGAAATTCTACTCTCTAGACTAAACATGGAACTTTTCAGTCGCTTCTGGCCGCAAATAAGCAGGAAAATGGTCTCAGACCGGGCGATAATATTCATCTCCCACCCAAAGACAATAATTATAAGCATAAACTTAGTCAGTTAAGGTCAGACAACAAATCACTACTTTACAAATCAGTCATCAGGTTAATACTTGACATATGGATCACCAGCCTGAAATCACACATCATTCTGTTACATCAAAAAGCCCCAAACTGTCCAGAATAAATGCTTACGCATGACTTTGATGCACCTTGGTTCATCAGAACTCACAACTTCGTCGAGAGACTGACATTTCCGATATTCTCACATTCCTACATCATATTGCTTTCAAGTATTTTTCACAAGCAGTACCCATGCCCACTTATTCGAACTTACAGCCGGTTATAGAACGATTACGCTAACCGCTCTCCCAGTCAAGCCAACAACTATTTATTGTGTTGCGATTTATCTGTTACGTTTATTGTTATCTACGTGAGATATACTTCTTGCATCTTATAAGTCATTGTATAGAAATAGTCTCCGTTTTTATATATATATATCTATATATATACATATATTTTTTTTTTATGTGCGTCCACCACTTCATTCATAGGTATTTTTCAACATATCAAAAATAGCAAACAATGGACACGAAGACATTTCTCATTTGTGAATTGTTAGTATGATACTGTTACAGTAATCCCTTGATTATTGCGTCATTTTTTTCGATACCCAAATTCGATTAGTGCACCTATATACATCTTAAAAATAAATGTTACAGATTTTAAAACTTTTATATCTATACATTTTTTATGGCTGACTAATTTAAAAAAATCACTCACCAGAATGAAATCATTTAGTTACTGATTTAAAACATTTACGAAGTTATTTTTAATGGCATACTACACTACTTCCATGTACGCTATATGTATACTATGTTCCAAATTTTTACCGCCAAAATTTGTCGTCTGCTAATTGCATAGCATTTTCCTGATCATATCTCGTACCTCCTTTGCAATTATTTTCCTTACATCTTATTTTGAAGTATTTTCCCAACCTTTCATCATGAGTAAAAGAATTAGTGAGCAAAACAGTGAAAGTGATTCGAAAAGTAATCTCATCGGAAGAAAAACTTGAAATAATAAAGAAAGTGAACAAGGTGAGTCCAGAGCAAAGATAAGACAAGAACACAAAAATGGGTGAAGCAACTATAAGAGCAATTTTAAGCAAAGCTGCTGAATACAAAGTATTATAATTATTTCGTATCCAAACACAAGTAGTACAGTAGTAAGTGATACAACATGATTTACAACAAATTAGGATACATTACAATGAGATTAGCTTAGATTTGGTAGGCAAATTATACAGGGAATAATAATTAAATATGAAAAAAAGGAAACTATACATAACTTACAATAAACAGTATTATAATGATTGAATTAGAGAGCCTTCTTTGTACAGTGATCGAAGATTGTAACCAAAAACGGATCCTGCTAAGAACTGACCTTATTAAATCAAAAGCATTAAGTCTCTTTGCAACCTTGAAAGAAAGGGCTATCAATGATGGAAAAGAAGAATTCCACGTTAGTGCTGAGTGCTTTGAGAAATAGTCTACATTCATTTCTAATCACAGGCAAATCTGCAAGTGCCGATAAGGAGGTGGCCGCAAATTATCCAGAGATTTGAAGAAAATTGTATAAGAAGGGGGGGGGGGCTGTTGTGACCAACAGTTATTTAATGTTGATAAAACTGGCCTTTTTTTTTGGAAGCCAATGTCTTCCAAGACTTTTTTGGCTAAATCAGAGAAATCTCAGCCTGATTATAAAGTTGCAAAGTCGAATAAAATTACTGCTAGCAATATGCGATCCATTTGGAAGCACATTCTTCCACATTGTGCAAATGATTTTAGAGGCTTTTCAAAGAATCTAAGTTAATTAAATCTCATTCTGAGAAACAGCGATTCCGACCTGCTAAATTTAGATGCACAGCGGGAAGATCTTGAAGAAAATTTAATCACTGACAAGCCTAAAGTGATTTCACAGAAACAAATTTAAAATATTTTTCGTGCAACCGAAACTTTTAAGTAGTAATGCTTAGAAACTGGCTCTTGTGAAGAGAGAAGCAGTAAATTTGCAGAAGAGGCAGTTGTATGAAAAAAAAAAAAAGAAACAGAATGCCCGCCAGAATAATAGATTTATATTTTGAATATGTTTTATTGTCTTTCAGTTTCATAGTTTTCCTTTAACTAGGCCCTGAGACATACCCTAATTCTTTTATAAAAAAAATCAAGGGTAAAAAAAGAAATTTGAAGGACAAATTATGCTTTTTTTCCATAGGTTATTATACTCGATTAGTGCGTTTTCGATTAATGCGCCTATTTTAAAGAGCGCACTAATCGAGGAATTGCTGTACTTTAATATTAGCACATTTCTCGTCGTGTTATTTAGGCCTCCACATCACAGATAAACGTTTAATTGTCTCGTCGAATAGCCATACGATTTTGTCTTACCTTAAATAGTGTTACAATGCATATACATTTGTATATGCACAGTCTGTCCATGTTCAATTAATGCGTATTGGTAGATTGACCAGCCCATTGAGAAAGCAAGTTAATTTCATGTTGCAGTATACTTGTAGTGTAGATTCATTTCATTTGGAGGCCTGAAATAGAATTGAAATTATATATATATATACACACATACATACAGGGTGGCCATAAAATAACTTTCCCTCTTTGGAAGCATCTGCAGCTAAAACCAATAAACGGAATGAGACCAAATTTTATATTGAGACCTTTGAAGGCATGGGGAGATTATTTCCGCAAAAAAAAATTAGTACTAAAAGTCGACGAGAGGGGGAAATTTTGGCGCTGGCAGAGTCGAAAGCAGTCAAATATTTGCAGTAAATGCAGGTAAAAAGGATTATGCAAATTTTACTGTGTGTACGTCACAGTAGCTCCACCAATTCCACTAAAAAGGGATTGGGAACAGTCAGGCAGTTATTCGAATGACTGACAAATTGTGCTCAATATGCATCCTACCTTGCCTCAGCATGCTTTACTTGTTAAGTTGTTTTTAACTTAAACAGTGCAATGTCGTAGCAGCCCTTAGGGAATTTAGAAGGCTTCATGCTGGTGGTGTTCCCTACTTGCATGTCTTGAAAGAGAACATAAAATGGCCTGTGATGAACATCCAATCCGACTCCTTACACTCAGCAGCTGTAGAGCATGTCGTACACCAGATGCAATTTGTTGTACACAAGAAAGGTCAGCACATTGAAAATCGTGTATGTGATCCAGGGGACCCTGATTTTGATGAATAAAATATTATTTCCTGTGAGTTCAATCACTATATTAATTTCTGTGTATCTCGCAAGTTGTTGTTTTAGTTTAATTATTATTATTATCATTGTAACGTGCCACATATCCAGCTGGAATGAGTGATGTGGCTGTCGCTTACACCGTCGAAATGTTATTATTCCATTTTATCTGCCTTCAATGCAATTATCTGCTTGTTTTTGGCTCTGTCAGCTCCAAAATTACCTGTATCGGCAAATTTTGGTACTAAATCTTTTTTTTTTTTTTTTTTTTTTGCAGAAATCATCTCCCGATGGCTTCAAAAGTCTCAATATAAAATTTGGTCTCATTCCATTTATTGGTTTTAGCTACAGATGCCTCCAAATAGGGAAAGTTATTTTATGGCCACCCTGTGTGTGTGTGTGTGTGTGTGTTCATATTTATATATACTGACTATAACCGGGACTAGAATAACAATTAAATTTATTCAAAACGCAACATGTTTCATCGGATTGTCAGACTTCTTCAGGTGTGGGGACATAGAAAGCAAATAAACACTATAAGAAACATCGTATCACTATAAAAACGACTATTATAAAATTCAGTTAACTTTGAATTGTAGCTACAGTCCGTGTTGAAGTTTTATTGTTAGGCAGCTGTGTGCGCCTGATTTCACGAGTGTGCCAATATCGGATAGCAGAGCTGAAAGAGTCCAGTAGATTATAGCTAAGGTTATTATTTATGTGATGAGGGTCCATAACAATTTCCTTAGACTCGACTATGCGGCGCTCCACCTTGTCACGGCATGTTTGAAGTTGTCCAGTTTATCTCATGTTGACGGCCTTCGTCATTTGTGTTTACTGAAAACAGTACAGTATCAGATGCACACAGCTGCCTAACAATAAAACTTCAACACGGACTATAGCTACAATTCAAAGTTAACTGAATTTTATAATAGTCGTTTTTATAGTGATACGATGTTTCTTATAGTGTTTATTTGCTTTCTATGTCCCCACGCCTGAAGAAGTCGGACAATCCGATGAAACATGTTGCGTTTTGAATAAATTTAATTGTTATTCTAGTCTTGGTTATAGTCAGTATATATAAATATGAACATATCCCAATTCTGAGTTAATACTACAAATTGTTATCATGCCTGAAGAAGTCGGACAATCCGTTGAAACATGTTGCGTTTTGAATAAATTTAATTGTTATTCTAGTCTTGGTTATAGTCAGTATATATAAATATGAACATATCCCAATTCTGAGTTAATACTACAAATTGTTATCATATCCCTTCTGATGGGTATAATTTCCAACCTACGAAAGCTTATGAGAAGACACTTAATAATATTGGACTCGCTATCAACAGACTTATCTTCCTGAAACGTTGTAAGTTCACTTCTATTATTCCTAAATTCTTGCAATTCAGAGAAGCCATTACTTGAAAAAGCACACCGAATCTACCAAAAAGCAAAACTAGAACTTTTAGAAGAGAGGATTAACGATACCAAACGTAATTTAGCCCTTCTCTTTTCTCAAAAATCATCTTTAGAAAACCATTTAGCGACCTGCTTAGACTGTGTGTCATGAATCACGTTCAAGAAATTAGTACACGTCAGGCATTACGATCTCAAAACTTACACAAACAAGCTTATCAGAAAGTTTAATTTGCTAAAGACAACACAAGAACAACCAACCCCTAATAATCTTCATGGAAGAACTAAAATATTAGTGATAAACCAATCGTCATATGTTCTAAATCATAATGAAGAACAAATTCTTGAAAAAGGTCTCAATTTTGTCCTTATGCCTAAAACTATTCCCAAGGAACTGTTTTTAACTAAGATGGAGAAAGTTGCATCACTACTTCCTGTTGCAGACGCCACTTTACTTCGCATGGAAGCAATACTTGCGATTAACAATGCAAGACCTCCATCTGACAACATCTCCCTTGGTGAAAGGCTAGTCATAAAAAGTCTTAAGAATAACAAAGACGTTATCGTACAAGCTGACAAGGTCAACGCAACTGTGGTGCTAAATGAAACAGATTACCATGAATAAGCCATGGCGTTATTAGAGTCAGGTACATACTTGGAAATTGAGAGAGAGAGATCCAATGAGGGAGATACATAACAAAACAAACAACCTCTTACAAAAAGCCACAGAACCTTCCACAAAACATATGCCTTGCCGCTCACTCTTTACATCCACTCATCCCAAGGTTATATGGTCTCCCAAAGATGCACAAGGAAAACTGCCCACTGAGACCAATTGTAGATAGTATTGACTCGCCTACCTACAGCTTATCTAAGTTTCTGGCTTCATCTTTAAAAGGTTTTACAGGAAATTCTTCTTCATATATAAAAAACTTAACGGATTTCGTCTCGAAAATCAGGAATTTAAAACTCCAGCCTTCAGATATCATGGTGAGTTTTGATGTGGTGGCTCTCTTTACAAATGTTCCAACTCGAGAGGTTCTTGATATTTTAAAGAACAAGATTTCAGAAAAGATGTTTTCCTTGCTATCACATTGCGTTCACTCCGGCTACTTTCAATACGAGAAAAAAGTTTACAAACAAAATAAGGGATTGGCAATGGGCAGCCCCCTGTCTCTTATATTAGCTAACATTTTTTTTTGAAGATTTCGAACAAAAGGCAATCTCCTCAGCTACTCTAAAGCCAAAAATTTGGCTGAGATTTGTAGATGACGTATTTCTTATCTGGGAACATGGCACTGATAACCTTCAATCTTTTTTAAATCATTTAAACAACTTCTACCAAGATATCAAATTAACAATGGAGGTTGAAGAAAATGGATCTCTTCCCTTCCTGGAAGTATGACTTACTAAGACATCTGATTCTATTAAAATCTCAATCTTTAGAAAATCTATACACACAGATAGATACCTGCATGCGTCCTCACATCACTATCCTGCACAGAAAGTGGGTATCATCTCAACCCTAGCACATCGTGCCAGATCTATACTGTCAGATGATGAAGAGCTAAAAAATGAACTACAACATCTATAAAGAACCTTTACAAGTAATGGCTACTCATCGAAAACTATTACTAAGCATCTATACCACCGCCATCAAAACAACTCAGAAACACAAGACAACCCCAAAGGTTATATCTCCTTACCATATATCAGCTCGCTCTCCACAAAACTAAGAAGAATTTTACAAAAGTTCAACATAAAAACCTGTTTCTCTACTCATCCTAAACTAAGATCGTTAAGCAAATACAAACAAGCTCACAACCATCTACAATTCCCAGGAGTGAACAAAATTACGTGTGACTGTGGGAAGCAATACTATGTCCAAACTGAAAAATCCATCCTCCTACATCTGGAAGAACACCAGAGGAACATTGCCTACAAAAGAACTAGAGTAAGTGCCCTGTCAAGCAATGTACTGTTTTCAGTAAACACAAATGATGAAGGCTGTCAACATGAGATAAACTGGACAACAACTTCAAACCTTCATATATGCCATGACGAAGTGGAGCGCTGCATAGTCGAGTCTAAGGAAATTGTTATGGACCCTCATCACATAAATAATAATCTTAGCTATAATCTACTGGACTCTTTCAGCTCTGCTATCCGATATTGGCACACTCGTGAAATCAGGCGCACACAGCTGCCTAACAATAAAACTTCAACACGGACTATAGCTACAATTCAAAGTTAACTGAATTTTATAATAGTCGTTTTTATAGTGATACGATGTTTCTTATAGTGTTTATTTGCTTTCTATGTCCCCACACCTGAAGAAGTCTGACAATCTGATGAAACATGTTGCATTTTGAATAAATTTAATTGTTATTCTAGTCTTGGTTATAGTCAGTATATATAAATATGAACATATCGCAATTCAGAGTTAATACTACAAATTGTTATATATATATATATATATATATATATTCATTTTTTAAATTAACTGACTTAAACCCGAGAATTATAACAGACATTTATTTGAAAAAAACGCAACATGTTTCGTCAAAAATGACTTCTTCAGGAGATAAGAACATAGAAAAGATAATAAAAGACACTTAAATTAACATTGACACACTCCAAAGCTATACAATTACAAAGTCATAATATTCGACTGTAAATTACAGTTATGAGCTTGAACTACAGTCCGAGTTAATGTTCTATTGTTGTGCACCTGTGCGTGTGTGGAATCACGCGATCTCCAGTATCTAATAATAGAGTTGAAAGAGTCAGCCAAATTATAGCTAAGATTATTATTCAAATGCAAAGGGTCTAAGGTGATTTCCCTTGACTCGACAATGCGGCGCTCTATTTCATCATGGCAGACGTGTAGGTTTGAAGTCAATGTCCAATTTATTTCATGTTGGTGGCCTTCGTTGTTCGTGTTTATTGAAAGCAGGACATGGCCCGACAGAGCAGTTGCTCTGGTTCTCTTATAAGCAATGTCTCTCTGATGCTCTTCGAGACGTAGTAAGATAGATTTCTCTGTCTGCCCATAGTAAGGCTTTCCGCATTCACAAGTGACCTTGTATACACCTGGGAATTGTAGAAGGTTGTGAGGTTGTTTATAGTTCTTGAAGCGTGATATTATTTTTGACAGAGTCGAGAAGCACGTTTTTATGTTAAACTTCTTTAGAATTCTGCTCAGCTTTTTGGATAGTGTGCTGATATATGGCAAGACGATATGACCTTTGGAGTCGTCCTGTGTCTCTACGTTGTTACGTTGACGTCGGGATAATTGGTTGTTAATACTTTTTAGAGAGTAGCCATTGTTTTTAAAGGTCCATTTAAGATGTTGTAGTTCCTTTTTCAGTTCTTCTTCATCTGACAGTACAGATCTTGCACGATTCGCTAGAGTTGATATAATACCCAACTTTTGCACTGGATGGTGATGGGAGGACGCATGCAAATATCTGTCTGTGTGTGTTGGCTTTCTAAAAATAGAGACTTTAATTGATTCAGGCGTCTTGGTGAGTTTAACATCTAGGAAGCAGATGGAACTATTTTCTTCAATCTCCATAGTCAATTTTATATCTTGATGGCGGTTGTTTAAGTGGTCGAGAAACTTGTGAAGATTCTCAGTACCATGCTCCCATATGAGGAATATATCGTCCACATATTGAAGCCAAATTTTTGGTTTTAAAGTAAAAGAGGAGATCGCCTTTTCTTCAAAGTCCTCGAAAAAAATGTTGGCTAACACAGGAGAGAGAGGGCTTCCCATAGCTAATCCTTTGACCTGTTTGTATAGTTTTCTCATATATATATATATATATATATATGAGAAAACAAAATCATTTGCCCACCCATGGTACGAATGTATTATAAGTTTACAATAATAATAACATAAATAAAAATTCGTCGGATGGAGACAAAAAAAAAAAATAAACTTATCGATAAAATAAGTAATGGATGTGATGCATAGAGGAGCTAAATATTTATCAATTTTTATATCTCTTGAAAAACTACACCTCGTGTACAGAATGGAATATATCATTTAGTAAATACTACCATGTCTTACTGGTGTTGAAGATTTTCTGAGATTAATGCAGTAAGAGGGAGGAATCAAAATTTGTGGAGTTTTTCAGCTGACCTGTAGAAACACAGACTGGCACGAAACCACATTCCATTAACGGACATAATAAAATCGCTTCTTAATCTTAGTTTTGAATGTTTTCTTTAATAACTGGAGAAAACTTATCATTTCTCCTCCCCTTAATTGACGAACTAACATTTACACTATTCAGGATATTCTTTATTTTATATTAAGGTGACGTAATTTTAAACATGTGGGATATATTGGTTATATCCTTTTTCCAAGTAATTTCTCTATCTCATATAATGTTATTTTGGGGAAGGGGTGTAGATGTATGACCCCTTTATCCATCTCTGTAGTCATATTATAAAATGTAATTTCAGAAACCTTAGGCACACTAACCCCTTAGTTTTGTTCAACCAATTTTGATCATGTAATTCTCGATTGTTTTATCATTACAGGATTACTTCGCCATTTCATTGGGGTGGGAATGAAGTCAAGTAATGCAGCCTGATTTTGTGTAAGAGAGGAAAAAGAATCCTGTGTTAGTTTTGAATTTAATTACTTTTGCTGTTGCATATTGCGAGCCATCAACCTTAGTGGAGATTTATCACCAGAACTTAAAACAAACTAAACATAATCCAGAGATATAATTCCCTTAGATATAACGTTAATTTGTTGATCTTGTGGACTCGGGTTTCACGCACCGACTGTAAACAATCTGCTTACGCTAAGGATCAAACTGCACTTTGTTGTCTTCCTCCTTCCAATACAGAAAAACCTCGCTTTTTTCGATGTTTAGACCTTTATGTCAAGGTCATCTTCTGGAGCATACAACTATACACAGGAAACAAGCTATACTACAATCAAACTTATTTGTTAAAGACACTGACCAACTGCTACAACAATTGTTGGCCTGACCTCTGGTGAAAAAAAAAAAAAAAAAAGGAAATAAATAAAAAAATAAATAATAAATAAATGAAATGAAATAAAATAAAAAATAGTAAATTATACATCAACGCTAGAGTCCTATTATTAGTTGTCTACTATATACATATATTAACATCATTCCAGCCAGTTGGTATGGAATGGTTTCTAATACTAGCTAAGGATTGGCTAGAGTCCTGACTTATGCTGGATCTTGCATATTAGGTAGGCTGAATGTGTGCCATCCAGATCCTTGGAATTTTCATGCCATCTTTGTTGTTGATGTTTAGGTGGTTTATCAGGATTTCGCAGGATTCGTTAAATTTCCTTTCGTACCAGGTTTTTGTGCGGCGTAAAGAGCAGGTGCTTTTCCAGTTGATTTGGTGTAAAGTTTTGAGTGCATGGTCTGAGAGGCCTGCTTCACCATAATGGTTATATGTAATGTAAAAAAATGCTTCAGAAAACTTCTTTGCAGAATCTTTATTGGCACTAGCTGATTCCCCAGTTATTCTTATTATGTAGTCCACTTCGATTTTTAAAACAGTCAAAGCATCCTAAACTCGCACTAAAGCTTTCACATTCCTCTTTAAATTTGGTCTCTTTCAATGAGGTAAAGGTATTGAGAGCTTTTGTCTGAATGTTCCCTGTATTAAGAGGTATTCCTTTTTAGTTATAATCCTCAATCCAGAGTAATAGAATAGACGCTCCATCTCAATCGTTAAATGGCTTCTATTTCAGGTGATCTGATTTCTTAAAGAAGCAGTAGCAACTTTTCCTTGTTCTTTGTATTCTTTGCTTTAATTTAATA
Organism: Typopeltis vanoorti; assembly: GCF_054136105.1. Taxonomy (NCBI): domain Eukaryota; kingdom Metazoa; phylum Arthropoda; class Arachnida; order Uropygi; family Thelyphonidae; genus Typopeltis; species Typopeltis vanoorti. The sequence continues at coordinate 44,178,163 of NC_143553.1, forward strand.
TAGTCTAAACTGTAGACTCGCTGCATTCCAGGTCTCGCACAATCATTGTATTACTAGTGTTAATTTCATGCCTCTTAATGACTTCCAACTTTTCCATTCGCTGCAGATTGGCGACAAAAAATTTTCGTGTAATGTAAAATTTCGCATAACGTAAAAAAAAAATCAGGTTAACTGATTAATCACTTGCTTAAAGCTGGAAACGGTATTGTTGCACTCAATCGCGCTTATCTAATTTGCGTTAAGCGAGGTTTTTCTATAGTTTAAACCACCTACCCCTTGTGTACTGAACGAAAAGTGTGTATGATATTTTTGAATGTTCAGCTTTACTTTTAATTGCCGAAATCCCATGTTTTTTTTCTTTCCTTAATCACGCAATATTGGTGTCATTGAAATAGGAACTTTATAAACACCCCGTGCATGTAATGTAATAATTTAAAGCATCTATAAGAATTATTTCTGTCATTCTGTTAATGAGATTTGTGAATGCGCATTTTTTAAGTTTCGTATAATTATTGTAATTTAAGAGAGGCCCAGAATTGTTTTTGTTCTGTTTGATGATGCAGTGTGATGAACCATCAACGAAAGATTTTGGTTGATAGAGTGGCAAACTAACCAACCAACCAAATTAATGTCACTTAAATTGCCATTTCAGTGACATTAATAAAATGAAATGATATTGTGATGTTTTACAGCAAGTCACCAGCTTTGCCATATTGCTCGACTAACTAGGCACTTGTTTTACGTGGCCGGAAAATTCGCCGTAAACATTTCCGCCATAGGAAAATTTGCTGCAAACATTTTTGCAGTAAGACATTTTGCATTAATTTTTGTAAATAATCAATGGACGATAAAGGACATTATAAAATCATTAAAAAGGCTAATCTTTTTTAAGGTGAATGTCAGTGATACATAACATAACGAAATCATTTAAAACTTGTGCAAATTACAAGAAATGCTGAGTAAATAATATACCTTTTTTGTTGCAGATCGTCAGTTCAACAAATCCATCATTAACATCGCTCATTGAAAAAAAATGCTAATGCTGTGAAGCATTTAATTTTCGCGTTGAATTCAGCATCTGTTTGATAGTGTAACTTCAAACCATTAGCAACATTTTGCGATAAAGATTTTGTGTCATATGAAATAAACCCTTAAGGGTTTCATGCCTGGATAAAGGAGGAGGGTCGGTCAGATGAATGTCAATGCTCTGACCGTAAAGGAAAAATGATTTATCTGATGCCTATACGATCAACAGCTACAACATGCCAGCTTGGACGTTGCCCAGATCAACAAGGTACGCCATACCAATCGAGCGATTCCATATCATACTCATTACCTGGTGGTGATATCTGCTTCAATTCTTCAGTCAGTTTTCCAATGCTATCTAAATCTAGTTTTTTTTCATATAACTCACACTACAGTATTTTGACCATTGCTGTACAAATTTTATTTTTATTCATCAATACTTTGCCTTTTTCATCTTTAACTGTGGTCTGTTTTGGTTGCCATCTTCTATTAATGGTTCTAATTATTATGTACACTTCCCTAGTTTTATGCTCTCCATAGTACTGTTCTATATTATTGCATTGGGCTTCTAACCATTTCATCATATCCATTCTGACTGCTTTTTACACCTCATTACTTTCTTCTGTTGCTCCTCTATTTGTTCTGATGTATCCCTTCTTATCTTCAACATTCTTTTCTTCTGTACTAACTTCAGTGTTTCTTGTCTAATCCATTTCTTCTTGATCTTCTCTTCTTCTGGTACTGTTTCAACTGCATCTTCTATCGTCTTCATTATTCCTTTCACTCTTAGATTCAAATTTTTTTCTTTGTCCACACTTTTAAGTTTCTCCTCTAACACTGTTCTGTACCTTCTTCCTATTTTTGCTTCACTTATTCTTGCTGTATTTCTTCGTTTCTGATGATGGAGTTTGTTTTCTTTTTAATTTCAACTTGATGTTTGCTATCACTAAATTATGATTTGACTCTATATCTGCTGTTTGAAACTGCTGTACTGATGTTATCCATCTTCTTTTAATCATAATCATATCAATCATGTTCTTGGTTTTCCCATCATTTGATCGCCACGTCCATTTTCTACACTCCTTTTGCTGGAATCTTTTGCTATCATCATCTCACGGTCCACAGCAAATTCTAACATTTTTTCAACTCGTTCATATCTTTCTCCGAAACCGTATTTTCCCATGACTCTTTCCCAACCATCATTATCTATTCCAGCTTTGGCATTCCAATCTCCTTCAGTAATTTTTTCCTGACGTCAGGGGAACTGCTAGTGGGTGGCTGATTAGTACATCTTGCTTTGGTATTGTTTCCATTGTCTCTGTCAGATCTTTGTAAAATAAGTCAGTATTCTCATCTGTGCTGTCAGATGTGGGTGCATATATCTGGACTATTGATATATTAAATGGTTTTGCTTGAAATCTTGCTGTTATGATTTGTTCATTGACTGGTTTGTAACCTAATAGTGCCTATCTAGCTCTTTTGTTAAGAACCAACTGCTGCTTCGTATTTGGTGTCATGCATTAACCATATGACTTCACATCCATTTTTCTTTCCTGATGATGCCCACCACATCTCCACCAGTCCTAGTATATCACACCCATATCTCTTCATTTCCTCTTGAAGTAATTCTAGTTTTCCTGACATCCAAAGTGTCTGTACATTCCATGTTACTATTGATAATAGTTCTGTTAGTTTCAGTTTCTGTTTCCTTTCAGTATCCCACTTTTTGATCCTACCCCGATAGCTCGATTTTATCGCGGACCTTGTTAATCCAGGCAACGTTCAAGTCGGCATGTTGTAGCTGCTGATCATATAGGCATCAGATAACAATCATGTTTTTTCTTTACAGTCAGTGCATTGACACTCATCTGACCGACCCTCCTCCTTTATCTAAGCTTGAGACCGGCATGAGACTCCTGAGGATTCCATGGCAGGTTTTTGCTTTGCTTCTTGGCAAATCAGAATTAACTTACAGCAGATTATTCAGTGCCTTAACGTTCATTTAGATCCCGAAACATTACTTTGAGAAAGCAATTATCAATGCTTTTTCTAACATATTTACATCAACAAAATCTTTATCACAAAAATGTTCCCATTGGTTTGAAGTTACACTATCACACAGATGCTGAATTCAACACGAAAATTAAATGCTTCACAGCATTAGCATTTCTTTCAATGAGCAATGTTACTTATGGATTTGTTGAATTGACGATCCGCAGCGAAAAATTATTTACGCAGCATCTCTTGTAATTTGCACAATTTTTAAATGATTTCGTTATGTTATGTATCAGTGACATTCACTTAATAAAGATTTGCCTTTATAATGATTTTATAATACCCTTTATCATCCGTTGATAAATTAATGCAAAATGTCTTATGGCAGAGATGTTTACGGCGAATTTTCCTAGAACCCTTGTGTTAGGTCACCGGATTATATTAGTTGTACAAGTTAAACCTGGTATGGCTTATAGAATCTCCCCCCACCCACACACACACACTTTTTTTTTTTTTTTTTTCCCACAAGTTCACTTTATCAGTTTGAGGACAGCTTCTAAAAGACATGCCTTTCACCATTCATTTCTTAGAAAATGAACTGAGTGAACAGTGTGCTCCTGAATATATTATTTCAACGAAACATACTGTACTTGGGGGGAGGGGGACAAAAAACTCAAGCTTTTGAAGTAGATTCCTTGTGGCAAGTTTATACAAAGAGTTATGAGGCCTTTATACATTGGGCTTCTTCATACACTGAATTTAAATGGATCTAATTGATTTTTGATTATCTGCTTTATGGGACATTTATTGTCATTCTTCTGTAAATTCCTAATTATTGCCCTATTTAGAGCAATCTTTGGAGAAAACCAGTAGATGAAATACCCTCAAACTTGGTACCCTAATCAGATCACAGGAAAGATATTTTGACAATTAAAAAAATTAGTTCATAAATGACCAGTAGGGGAAATATGGTGTTGTAGGAGAAAATTATATTAATGTGAACTGGATGACAAACAAAGTTATTAAATGATGTTTATTTTTCTCATTTCATAAAATATATTTCAAAAAAACATTACATAGTAGTTGTATGCTGCTAGAAGATTCGGATGATCAATGGAGGTAATGACGGCATGTTGGCCTTTGAGTAAGACCAATAGTTGATACTACTGTACTGCACTGTCTACAGTGGAATGCAACTGATCTGTCGAAAGGTTTTGTACATGATGTGCAATTTTGTCTTTTAAATCTGCCAGGCAAAGAACTTTGCCCTGATAGTCCATGCTTTTGAGGTAAAAAGGCAAAAGTCACAGGGGTTAAGGTTTGGTAAATGCAGTGGCCATTTCTTAGAAAATGAATGACTGATTACTGTATCCTCTCTGAAATGTTAATTCAATAATTATTGATCTTCATGTCCTGTGTAGGAAGGTGCTCCATCTTGCATTAACACTGTTGTGTTCAGGCACCCTGTTTGCTGCATTTGTGGAATGACGAAAGTACTCAAAATGTTCTGATGTTTCACAGTTGTGGCAGAGGTCTGGTTCAATGGATTTCTTCAACGGGATTAGCCTGATAATGAACTGAATAAATCCTATCCCTATTGTAACCTTTAGTGAATGTAAGAAAACTTCTTGTTGAAATGCGCAGGATTCTCTGTAGCCCAGTGCAGCAATTTTGAGTGTTCAGTGTTCCACAAACATGAAAATGCTGTTTATTCACTCCATGGGAGGTTCTAAGGCAAATCCTCGTCCACCTTCATGCCAGAAATGTCAACAACAAATGGTTCTTGGATGCTGGCATCACCCATTTACAACTCTTGGCTGTGGCTGAGATCAACAGGTAGCATTGCAATGTTTATGCAAAGTTCTTCATACTTTTATTTGTTATTATTATTTGACACCTCCAGGGAGTCCAAAGACTCATCGAGGGAGAGTGTGCCAACAGCACCGAACGATTGGTCCTCTTCCAACTACTAACCTCGCTCAAACTTACTTAACTGAGCCATTAGTAGCAGAGGCTCTACCAATTGACTAATCTTTGCCGGCATGTGGCAAATCTTAGTCTTGCTATGGCACATGTACTGCATGAACCTACAGCATTCTCATTTGAATACCTAACAACTGCAGTTGGCAACACCGTCAGTCATTTGTGAAATTTCAGATTTATGCCCTCTTCCTGTTTGGACTATCAAACTGGCTATCTATTCAAGCAGAGTGAGACCCACTGTCTCACTTTGTATGCAAAATTAACTATAATTTTTCACTCACAGCACCATATTCACCATATATCAGTAATTTATGAACTAATTTTTTTTATTGTTAAAATCTCCTCCCCACGATCTTGTTAGAGTTAAAGTTTGAGGGTATTTTGTCTACTGGTTCTTTCTACAAAATAGCTCTGAGTAGGGGTACTTTAATTTGAAACATCGTGTGTGTGTACACACACTGCTAGGGAAAAAAGTCAAAGGATACCTCCATGGGCAAGGTGCATTGTGTCATATAACAAGTCACATGTTTGAGGCCAGTATAAATTGGAGGAATATGATGCCCCCAAATTTAACTGTCTTGGTGAAAATTCTGTTAGAAGGGAATTTATGGAGTTTGAAAGAGGGATTATGACAGGATATCATGTTGCAGGTTGTTGACAAATTGGGCTATTCCAGGTCAACAATCAGTGACACTTTACTGACATGGAAGTGCAGAGAGTTATCTGTAAGTGCTACTCACAGTGGATGACCCACCACACTCACTGAACATGACCGTAGGATGCTACGAAGGATTATACGTAAAAACCATCATTCATTGGCTGACACGTTGAATGGCAAGTTTCGGGCATTAACTGAAACATGAATCTGCACAAAAACATTTGTAACCACATATGTTTTTGTTTATGATGGAAACCCATGTTGCTCACAACATGGGTTTCCATCATAGGACTGCAATATGTAACCCTGTTAAATTGTGAATGAAGGATTTTATGATTATTAATACTTCATTCATGATTTAAATTAAAAAAATGAATTCCATATCCTGAGCTAATTTTGCTCCTAAGTAAATTCTAATTTAAATACTTACTGTTTTTTTTTTATTGAAATAAAAAAATTGTAATTTTTTATTGTTATTTATTCTGTATAAATTCTTTATATAACTTGTAAATGTATCCTAAGTGAACTGTAATGTATGCATTTTATTTGTTGTTACGAAAAGTGAAAGTAATTCTAACGGACTCTGCTAATGTGATTTGATTGGCTGTTGTCAGAAAACTTAGTTATTTCATGATAGCGCGTGCCTTAGCATTGAAAACTGTACAACGATCGTGTGATAATTTCGTGGTTTGGGCGGGAAAAAGAGAGAGGATTTATGAGATAGAGGAAGAAGGAACCAGAAGGGAAATGGAGTGAGTGTAGATAGGTAGTGAGTCGTGACCTAACCTGAGATCGAACATCGCAACAAAGATTTGGAAGCTTGTTCCAATTTTAATGAATCTTACTTCGAACTCATAATTATTTATATTTTCCTCTCACCTTGTAAAGGAATTTACCTGAGTGAATGGATAATAATAATATGATTGAGATTTATCGTAAGAGAAGTTATTACGAGCAAGAAAATATCTTTTCCAGTCTTGGCAAATAAGTTGTTGCACTCAGGGATACTACAAGTTTTGTGTAGTCTAAAGTGGAAGATTATCGAGTGCCTAGAAGTGATGTAAGAATTTTCCATAATGTGCAAGCTATGATGATCGTACCAGTAAGAATATCTATTCTATAACTAACGTGTGATAGTATTACTTGTGTCCGGAGAACTTGGCCAAATTTCGTGTTGCTGGAGCCAGCTGGTCAAGCTTGAATGAGTGATATTATAAAACATTTCCTTGTGAAATTAATGTGAGAAACTTCATTGAAGAATTAGTTCGTGTTTGAATGTGTTATCTCACTATGTATATGCAAAATCAAGACTGAGCCTTTTAAGAACTATTTTAATCCTCTGATAAATATTGATGATGCTTGTTAGGTGTTTGATAAATTGAAGTTTACAAATATTTCACTGAGACTAAAAAGAACTAACTTTTGAATGTTTTGCTGAATATTGATATTGTTTAAATTGAAACTAAGTTGAAATCCTAGCGGATGTGAATTGTGAAAGTCATATAAGTTCTAGCAGTAAATGATATACTCGGCTGAGTAGAATCTAATTTCTTTATAGAATGCATAAATTGTTTTCTAATTGTATTGATCTTAATAGAGTTCTTGTTTCTTATGTAAGAATAATTTTGTGAGAGAATTAAATATCTTGTTTAACTTGATTCTTAAGCGTGCCTAATTTCAGTTTCATTGCACCACTCATTAAAATGCGAATCTTGCGGGAAACCTTGTATATAGGTAAGACAATTTTGACCTGTAGTAAGTTCTTATAGCTGTAGTGCTAATTGGTGCTTGATTCCCTCACAAAAATTGTGCGATTTCAAACATAGAGTGGCGCAGTATAATAAAAATTTTCTTTATGTTTAAAAGTGGGGTCAAACAACAGCTAGCAAAAATAAGGTTAGATGAAAGACAATGCCAACAACCCCCACATTACCCGAATCAACATGCAGCTTCAGTGGTGCAAAGAGTGTGTAGAGTGAGACATGGAAGCCTGGAAAGCTGTGTTATGAGGTAATGAATCATGCCACACCCTCTACCAAACAAATGGATGATGTGGGTGTGGTGGATTCCCAGTGAATGTCTCTTACCAGAGTGTATAACCCCTAGTTTAACCACAGGCTTCTGTTTGTGGTTCCACAAATATTGAACTCCGAGAGGTATCTGAACATTCTGTACAGTGCAACATGTCCTACTCTGTGGCATTTTTGTTTGACTGACCATTTTCTCTTTCAGTAAGACAATGCACGATGTCATAAGAGCTGCTTCTTACATAGTTTTGTGGGCATGAACATCACCACAATTGACTGGCCTCCACAGAGCCCTGATCTCAACCCTATTGAACATGTGTGGGATGGACTGAAGCATTGGGTGAGGTCAAGGAACATTTGCTCCACAACAGACCTGAAATTCATTACATGCCTACAGGAAGAATGACTTAAAATTCCCATTGATCACTATCGTATGCTTGTGGAAAATATGCCCCATAGGATTGCTGCAGTCATCCAAGCAAAAGGAAGTCCTGCATATTATTAAAGTGGGCACCATGGTTGTTTGTTCCTCACACTATGGTGTCCGTTGACTTCTTTCCATGCAGTGTGTGTGTGTGTGTGTGTGTGTGTGTGTGTGCACGTGCGTACGTGCGCGCACATACACACACACATTTGACAGCTGGCAAGTAATTACAGATTGGAAAAATAAAATATTTTTATTTAATAAAAAAATAACTTTCTGAACAGAATATTTTTAAATTTCATAAAATACAGCAGAATATGCATAATTTAAAGGGCCATTCTTGTGACAAATGTATGTAAAAAATTATATTTTCAAAAAAAAATATTTTACTTGGAATTATTATCAAACAATGGAATTATGGCACTCCTATTGAGTTATTGGGCCATATCATTTAAAAGTGGGTTGGGGGGAATTTTAGGCTAGTATATTTTTTTCGTGTCGAGTAGGAATTTGCATAATTTGTTGAATATATATATCTGTCCCAATTTTAGGCCTTATGGAATGCCATCCAGTGATCCAAATGCAAACATTTTCAGGAATATATTGTGCAAAAGCGATATCTGAGAAAAAAGTAGTTCCAAAATTTACCACCAGTGTGTTATAAACACCACATGCATGAAATTTGCATATCACATAATTCAGCTGGTGCCAGGAGGATTTAAAAAGATGGGGATGGGATTTTTCCATTCATTCATTGTTGTTAATATTGCCCACAGTGATGGCACTAACCTTGTCCCAATGCTGTTGTTGCACTCTGCGAATTTTGTCACCTGAGCAAATGTCAACGAGGTCCACCATCTCCATTTGCTCTGATGAACGATTAGTCATTTCAAAGATACAGGATCATTGGGAGTTAAACCTGGCAGAGGTTGCAAGCCAATCAGTTCACAATGAGTGAATGAATTTGCTACTGCCATTGTGGAATAGGCCATGAATAACAGCTGGTTCCTGCAGTGTATGTACTGTATCAAGACATGTATGTGCCTTACACAACTATATTGAATTTAGTTTAGTCCTTCATCCAAGTGTAAGCAAGCAAAGTTTGTACCTGAAGTATCTTCAGAACTGAGGCAACTCATGGTAAAGGTGGACCAAGCTCTCATCACTCCTTGTCTCAGTATCTCCCATAATGCAAAGCACATCTCCTGGGAGATACTGAGACAAGGGGTGATGAGAGCTTGGTCCACCTTTACCACGAATTGCTTCAGTCCTGAAGATACTTCAGGTGCAAACTTTGGTTGCTTACACTTGGATAAAGGACTAAACTAAATTTATTATAGTCTAACCAAGTGGAAAATAATCTTCCAATGCTTTACACAACTGTTTGGAAAATTGTACAGAAGATTCTGCATTTCTGCCCATTCAAGATAACCCTGACATAGGAGTTGTGCCCGGAGGACTTTGAAAGTTGACTGACATTTGCTTGAATGGAGTTGGATGCTGTGCCATGGATAAGTTTGTGGAGAGATGAATCTCACTTTCACCAGAGTAAAGCTCTGTGAATACCCACAGTTGCCAGATATGGGCTGTATAAAACTCTGCAATCCAACAAATTCCTTCACATTCACCCAAAGTTACTACCTGGTGCAGGTTTACAGCTTCATTTGTCATTGGACCATTCTTCTTTGTGGACTTTGCCAGTTGGGTCTTGTGACTTGCTTAGTTTCTGCTGAGAGGTATCACGATATGATAAAAAAAATTTTGTTGTGCCACGGCTACAGCAGCGCCTGTGCATGGATTCAGTCATTTTCATTCCGGATGGGGCCCCTCCACATCTGTCAATTCATACAAGAGGTTCTTTGAGAATGTTTCATGGAAGCCAGAGTGATCAGCTGTGTGTTTCCCACTGCATGGCCACCTCATTCACCTGATCTGATCCCCCTATGACTTCTTGCTCCTCTGAGGATTTCTCAAAGACAGGGCTTATTGGGATCATCCTGATAACTTGCTAGTGCTGAAAGACAGTATAACACAGCATGTGCACGACATCAATCCTGACCAGCTGTGTTTTGTCGTTGAACACACTGTGCGAAGGATGCAGTTTTTAGCATACCAGGAAGGGCATGACATTCAACAGTATCGTCTGTGAAAGCATAATGAAAGTGAATAAAAATGTGTTATTTATGCCTGTGTCACTTTTCTCCCTCTTACACACACAGAAACATTACTACGCCTACATTTGGTACATCATATGATGCTCCATGGTGGTGAATTTTGGAACTAGTTTTTTTTTCCTTCTCTCTGTCTCCTCTCAGATATTGTTTCTGCATGATGCACAATGTATTCCTGCAAAGTTTTGCAGCATTTGGATCACTGGATGGTGCTCCGCTTGGCCTTAAACAAGGATACTTTAATTTTGATCATCCTATGTATATATATATATATATATATATATTACATATGCACACCTACAGAGGGATCACCTGTGATGAGTAGATTTTATTAGCTGGCAAGTAGCTGCAGACTGGAGAGAGTAGAATATTCATTTAATTTAAAAAAAGTCTGCACGGTTAGCCTAGTGGCTTTGCGCTTCGCAACCATATACCTGGGGAGGGAGTGTCCTAGGTTCGATTCCCGTCAACGACGTGAGGAGCTGAAGGATCTTCCTCAGCCATAGCCAAGTTAGTCAGTCTTGAGTGTGGACAGCAGGGTTTTTTCCGCCAGTTTATCTTGTGTTTTTCATCCTGCAAGCAGGCAAACCGGATTGAGGACACACCGACTACATTCAGGAATACTGACCCAGCTATAGGTCTGATTCGTCAGCCTATGCCGGTTCCGGAGCTCGGATAAAATTTGGGGGCACTAGATGGTACCATGAACTCCTGTTAAAAAAAAAAAAAGGGGTAATGCAGTATCATCACATGGAATTATTATTTAAAAAAAAAAAAAAAATCCAATGACTATTCAGTACTGTTTTGCAGTACTTGAATAGTCATGTTCCAATGACTCCTATTGGATTATTGAGCTATATCGTTAAAAAAAATGTGGGTGGTGGTGGTTCTTGGGCAAGTACATTTTTTGCCCTGGCAAGTAGGATTTACATAATTTGTAGATCCGCGTGTGTATCAGGGGTGGATATTCTGGGTGTGCAGTGCACATCCATGGAATAGCAATGTCACTGATATTTTATTTTTGCATTTATTCTCATTAAAGGCTCCCCTAATTGTTTCCTGGCTTCGTGGAATTCTTAAAATTAAACACAGTAGACTAAATGCTTCATGAAGAGACACTTTTCAGTGCTTAAACATTGCATCACATTTGCTTTAATAGCCAGGGTGTGCGGTTACAAATACATACACCTTTGAGCTCTTTGAACAGACATACAGATGGCACAGTGGGTCAAATTCTTAGAGTTCCAGTGGTTTTAAACCACCCAGAAGTCGATGATGGATGAGCACTGAGACAATAGCACCTAGTGGCTGTGATTGGTTAATGTGTCTGATGCATGTATGCATGTCTGATACTAGCAAAAGAAGAACCTGTTCTGTTGTAAGTAATAGAATTCCTAACACTTTATATAATCCATTTCAAATATGCATGGCACAAGAGGGCAGCTGTAGAATGCACATTTTATTGTTTCCTGTCTGTAACAGATGTTACGGATTGGTTCTCTGGTGTTAAAGTACCTCCATTTGATGGGATTTACTGGAAGGTAACCATGTGCAATTCTCCAAGCAACATCCATCCTTTTACGGGTATCCTTGGAACTTCAGTAAGTTATTAAACAACGTGTTAGTACCTCTTCTGCCAAAATCTGGAAGTTTTTGGCAGAAGAGGTTAAAGATTTTCTTATACCAAGTTTTGCTGTTATTAATGAAAAGAATATCAGTGCTGGAATGCTCTACTAATCAGGAACAATCTCAGCTGTTATTTAATCATATATTAATCACCATTTTTATCATTTATTCCAAATATCAGGAGATGAAAACCCAGGTAGTACTGGAGAAACCCTTCACACATGCGATTGGTGTATAATATTTTATGGATGAAGTTATATTGCTCAAATAGAATTTTAACACCGATAGTTGAAGAAATTCCTTTTTAACTTCTTGTTATTGGCTGTTACAATAACAAGAAGTTGTTAAATATTGTAACTTCTTGTTACAATATTTATTATGTACAGTTGAGCAGGGAAGATTATGGTTTAAGTACAATGGCTTTAGAAGAAAATGAAAATGCCCAATTTTCAAGTCTTCTAAGGTTTCAATGTTTTTGTATGAAAATTCTTGAACTGTGGAATACTACATAGGGGGGGGGGGGGAGATAATTCCAAGTAAAAGAGGTTCTCTCTTAGGGATTAGTGTAAAGGGAATGTCTCAGAGACCCACTTTCCAAAATGGGAGCCAGACTAAAGAAAGATACCAAGGTTACTTAATGTAGAAGTCATATATTATTCATATACAAGTAGAAAAAAAGATGTATCACCTTATGAAATAATTTTGGATGAAAGATAGTTGTGGGAACATTTTCTACTTATTTACAATGCATGTTATCTTTGACAAGAAATTATATTCTTGATTTAATCCTATACTCAAGCATAAGAATGAAATAATGTCATGACTAGTCTACTTAGGTTTTTGCATTATGGAATGCTAAGGCAGTTTATATGTGCCTCTGTATATTCACAGTAAAATTTAATGGAACTAATACAGCACAATGAGAAATAATAATAATTATGTGACACCTCCGAGGCCTCATCAGAGGAGTTTACTCTACTCTACTCTGCTACTCACATCTAACTCTCATACTGTTTAATTCTCCTATTACACATAATGACATCTGCCATTCATCACCACCACCAACAGTATTTTTTGTCTGTAAATTGTGTGTGTTCTGAAGCCAATTTCCCCTGTACATGGGATGAAAAACCAGAGTTTCCAGGGCAAAAAAACCCTGTTATCTCCATATGATATTGGCTAACTCACCTTCAAATGAAAAAGCCTATATAAAGATTTCTCTCATCGACCTGAATCGAATTAGGCCTTTTCCAATCGAAGGGTGCGATATACTGTTCTTTCAATTGTAATACTGAAATGATTAAAGAGCAGGTTTAATCATTTCAGTATTTTGTCTGTCACATCTTTAGGAATACAATATTAAAATTGTAATAACATACAGTATAAGTGGAAGAAAATAGACTACTTAAAGCTTTACTTCTTGTGAGGGGCACCCTCTATGGGTATTGTTGGCTAGCCTTAGCTGTTGGACAGAGAAGCGCAAGATTTAAACTTTCCCAAATATTGGGAAATTTAGCATGTCCATATTTATTAAGATTAGGCTGGTTTTTTAAATCTGCTGCTGATTCTAAAAAAAAAGTCTTTCAAGTTTTGTATTTGCTGTGATGAAGCATAATAGTTTTATTCCATCTGATGTTGTGCAAGGTATGGTCATTTAGACCTGACTGACCATGGTGGTGGTGGTGGCAGATGCATTACTTTTGTTTTCTAGGCAGATATATTAGTGGATCTCCCAGTTTGTCCATAATATAAGTTATAAGAAGAAGGAACCTTGTAAAAATTTGGAACAGTGAGGGGAGAAAGTGGATCCTTAGGAGAGTGGAGAAAGGAAGCCAGTTTCAAATGAGGCTTGAAAACAGTGGAGAGATTATATTTCTGTATAGTTCTGGCTAATTTTTCTGAAGTTATCCAGATATAGAGAATAGTAATAGCATTACTGTAGTCTTTTCATGACTTATTTTTCATGGTATTAACAACAACACACAATTTTATCAAAGAGATGTTTTATTAACTGCTTGTTAATACCATGAAAAATAAGTCATGAATAACCATCAACACCTAAGCTTGCTTGTTAAACTGTAGTCTTTATGTTGAGAGGAGATGGAAGAGACAGAAAATTTGTAACCATTGGACAAGAAGGTTTAAATAAAGGCAAGTTTAGCTTTAAGAGAAGCTTAGGTTGAACAGAGGTCAGAGGCTCTGTTGACATGGGTTTTGATGATATCTTCTCATCATATTGTTGAGAAGGGAATGATGGAAAAGTATATGTATGTATCTACCTGTGTGGGTTTTCTGTAAATTGACATTGAAAGGGTGCCAGTGGGTTGACATCTCATTAGATCATCTAAAAAGGCAAGACTCATGTTATTTTCTTTTCTGTAGTGAATTGGATTCTAGGGTGCTGGCTGTTGAGGAGGAGAGAAAAAAATAGGTTAATGTGTGTGAGCCCTACACACACACATTAGTAGACAACACATCATTAGTATATCTTAGCTGAATAGAAGATTCGAGAATGGCAGTATCAAGAGCATGTTTTTCAAAATGCTCCAGATGAAATTGGCTAGGGGAGGGTAGAACCCATAGAAGTACATTTTTGTTTATTTAAATAAGGTGTAATTTTGTTATTTAATAAGGAAGTAACCAATATGAATGGCAGAATTAAAGAGATTAATAATATCAGGGTAAAAACATTGTTCAGTAAATTTAAAGTGTCAGAAAGGGAGATATTAGTAAATAAGGAAGTGGCATCAAAGCTTACCATGATATCATTATTGTTTAAAACTAAATTTTAGATTAAAGGTTCAAAATGAGTGGAATTTTTTATATTAGATGAAGTGTGGCCAGTAAATAAAATTAAATATTTAGTGAAATGTTTGGCTAATTTAAAGGAAGGGGAGTCAGTAGCATCTATTATGGGACAGAGAGGCTAATTGGGTTTATGAATTTTAGGCAATCTATACATCCTTAGGGGGGGAGGTGAGAACTGAAAGTCTTGAGATTTTTTAACAACTTCAGGACACCAAGATGTGACATTTTTTAGAAGCCTTTTTAATGTTTTTTTCTGAGACTTAGTGTGATCATAATCCAGCAGTTTATAAATAGTACAGTATTTGAGCAGCACATTCATTTTTCGATTATAATCGAAAAATGAATGTGTAACAATAGTGTTACCTTTGTCAGCTCTAGTAATTATTATTATTATTACGGGCAACTCCAGGGAGTCATTGGACTCATCGAGGGAGGCCCCAAATCATATTCATCACAACTATTTGACATTCATACAGTATCTATCATACCTCGCCTTAAACTCATTCACTGTCACAGCATCCACCACAGACTCAGGGAGCGCATTCCACTCATTCACTACTCTAAAAGTAAAGAACCCAGCTCTAACACCTTTACTAACCACACTTTTGCCCAGTTTCCATGGATCTCCCCTAGTCCTCCCACAACCAGCCCTGTTCTCAAAAATATCTTCTGAATTAATTTTATAGAAACCCTTCAGTAATTTGAATGTCTCAATCATATCTCCCCTCCTCCGCCTATCAACCAATTTTTGCAACCCACAAATCCTCAACCTGTTCTCATACGGTTCATTCCACAGACCTGCTATCATCTTGGTCACTCGCCTCTGGATCCTCTCCGCCTCCTCCCCATCAAGAAGAAACCTCGGTGACCAAATCTGAGCACAGTAGTCTAGATGGGGTCTTATCAAGGCTCGATACAGAGGAACAATAACCTGCTTGTCTCTGCTTGTCATTGTATTCTTCAGCAACCAAGTGATTTGATGAGCTGTTTTGGTGTCACTTTTGCAATGTGTCCCCTAAATTTCAATTCCTTATCTACCAACACTCCTAAATCTCGTGCCTCATCAATTTCCTGGAGCACGGTTCCACCAATGCAGTAAACTGCCGCCAATCTTTTCACCCCAAAATGCATAACCTTACATTTTGCCACATTAAACTGACATCCATTCTCCTTAGCCCAGACCTCCAATCTATCCAAATCATCCTGCAAAATTTTGACGTCATCTGCATTCACTATTGCCCTACCCAACTTCGCATCATCTGCAAACAAATGAACTGTTCCTCTCAGATCATTTCCTATATCATTTATGAACAAATTAAACAGCAGTGGTCCAAGAACAGATCCTTGTGGCACACCACTAGTCACAGGCCGTCTTGTGGACTCTACTCCCGAGTAAACCACTCTCTGATATCTCTCCGTCAACCACCCTCCTATCCATCTCACCAACCCTATGTCCATTCCCATATGCTGCAATTTACTGATTAGAATTCCATGTGGAATCCTGTCAAAGGCCTTGGCAAGGTCCAGTAGAATCACCGTAAACCCATTACCCTTATCCAGTTCAGCCGTCACTGTGTTATAATACGTGAGCAAGTTCCTGAGGCATGACCTACCCTTCACAAAACCATGCTGTCCCCGATACAGTATCCCATTTTCTTCTATCCAATCTTGTATTTTCCTCTTGACTATTTTCTCTAAGACCTTGACAATGATTCCTGATATGCTAATCGGTCGGTAATTTACTACAGCAGTCTTGGAACCACCTTTATGCAGTGGAACTATTTTCCCCTCTTTCCACCCGCTCGGGACTAACCCAGACCCGAGACTCAAATTAAACAAAATGTTCGAGGGTACTGACAATTCTTTAGATGCTTCTCGTACAACACGAGCTGGTATACCATCCAATCCCACAGATGTATTGACATTGAGGTTATGCAATAGACTACTCACCTCCACTTCATTAACCACAATTCCCGTATAATCTACTGGTTTATTCGTTTCTGCAATGTCACCACCTGGATGATATACTTTTGCAAAGTGCTCACTCAGTAACTCAACTATCTCAACTGATTCAGTTACCTCCCTACCATCAGCATTCTTTAAAATCAATCTGCCATGTACATTTTTCCTTTTACTTGCTACATATCTAAAAAACTGTTTAGGATTCTCTTTAGCCTGCATGGCCAATGTTCTTTCGTAATCCTTTTTTGCTTTTCTTACCACACTCGTCACCCTTCTGGCCTGTGCTTTATACCGTTCATGTGCCTGCTGGTCACCCTTCTCCTTAAATTCCCTCCATAGTTGTTTCTTTTTTTGCAACTCAAGCTTAATGGTGTTATTCATCCATTTAACCCCTACTTGATTTATTATTCGGACTCTAGGTATACAGTCAGCCATTGCTTCATGCAAGCACTTCTTAACTACCTCCCATGCACTATCAACTTCTAGTCCTTGCAGTTGTACATGCCATGGCACTGAACCAATCAAACTCCTAAGCTTGTCATACTTTCCAGCCCGATAATTCCACATGTACCCTGTCTTAATTGAAAATTCTACACCTTTAGCCACCTCCCAAGTTAAGACCCTATGATCACTCTCACCGATTGGTGGCAATGTGGTCATATTTGTTACAGCCAAATCCTCAGATGTAATTACTAGGTCAAGCACTCTCTGACCCCTAGTATTTTCCATTACATGCTGTCGCAGATAGTTATCTCTTAATAACCGCATAAAATCCAGTTCCTTCCTCCCGTGTGTCCTCTCCTCACTCCAATCAATGCGACCATAGTTGAAATCTCCCATAATAATCACCCTCCTTCCACCCATTTCTTCTATTTGCTTGTGCATACTGTCACCACCATCTTTTCCATCACCTGGTCTATAGCAGCACCCAATTGTATATTTAGTTCTGCTAGCCACAATCTCACACCAAATGGCCTCAAATGTGCTCTTTTCTCTATCCTGCAATTCAACTTCTATTCTCCTTGGCTGGAGCTCATCAGCTATCATCAACAATACTCCTCCCCCCATTTTATTCACTCTGTCATTCCTGAACACACTATACCCATCACATTCAATCCCACTAGTTATATCATCTACAGTCAGCCATGTTTCACTAATACCTATAACCTGTGGTCTGGAAGTGCCAACCATGGCCAAAAACTCTTCCTTCTTGTTCCTAATACTCCTAGTATTAGTGTACATGAATTTAAGACCCCCATTAGCCCCAACCCTACCTTGATGCCTTATATTAACTATCCCACTCAGATTTGTTGTCCTTATTTGCTCTGGCATATTATATTGATTCGTACATTCAACTGCCTCCATAAGGACTGTATCTCTACTCCCCCCCCCTTACAAATCTAGTTTCCCTGAATTTGCACATCCACTACATTCAGCAACACTTTCTCAAGTCTTCTTACACCGTAACCATTCAAATGCAAGCCATCCATCTTATATAAATCCTTTCGCCCATCAAACTCACTCCACACATCCACAAATTCCACACCACTCGTCATACATAACCCACGCATAAAGTCATTTGCAATTATAGCCCTCCTTTTAAACATTTCACTTTCATACCGTGGCAAAAGTCTAATCATTCTAACTCTCTCACTCTTTTCTTTTGCTACGAGGGCACCTGTCATAGGACTTTAGGCTTTAAGTTTATTTTCTTTCACTGATTGCCCTGTATGTTTTTGTATGTGTTATTACAATTGTATTGTATATCTGAAGATGTCTTTCTGACAGAGATGAAATATTGAAAAGATTAAATCTGCTGTTTAATTATTTCTCCTTGTGCTGTATTAGTTTTATTAAATTTTATCATGAGTGCAAACTAGCACTTAAGCCTAAATACATGAAGCCTCGGTATATGAATAGATAGCTGTGAAGTTACTTCACACTTTGATTAAGTAAGGATTAAAAAGAAAATAATTTGTCAAGTATAATATACATTGCAACCAAAATACTTTCTACAACTATCTTTCATCCTGAGTATTTCATAAGGTGATATACCTTTTTCTACTTGTATATGGAAAATTACTTCTGCATTAATTTAACCTTGTTTCTTTTGGGTCTGGTTACAACTGATGGAAACCTAAATTAAGTTTGAAACTGGTTTGGATAGTGACCTTTCCCATAATGTTTTTGCAATATGAGATACTAAGGCAGTTGATGTGAAGTCAACATCTTCTATGTACAAGTAGACTACAGTTAGTCGTCGACTTACGACCTATGCACTTTACGACTGCTACTACATCTCGCACCGCGTTTCAGTATGAACTACTGTAACAGATTTTTCTACTACACTCATGCACCCTATCCATGTCGTCTCTGTAGCCCTGAAGCCTAATGGGAACAGTTATGCGTGTAGCGTCACCCCACTGCCCAGTAACGTGTGTTTGGCACGATTCATGCGTCTCGATCTCTGTTTGATACGTATTACGTTCACTATTTTTGGTTCAGTTATAATTTGTGTTACAATTAGCATTTTTTAAAACCCCTAAAATGTCAACCAAGAGGAAAGTGCCTTTGTCCACTCCTAGACCTGTCAAGAAAGCAAGAAAGGCCATTGATTTACACACAAAATTGAAAGTGATCAAGCAGCATGAAGGAAAGAAGGTGAATGCGATCGCAGGTGATTTTAAGTTATCTCATTCTACAGTGTTAACGATTTTGAAAGGATTCATGAAATTGTTAAAGGTTCGGCACCCATGCGAGCAACAGTGATAACGAAACAACGTACAGGGCCCATCCATGAAATGAAAAAATTATTGTTTCTTTGGATGGAAGATCAGATACAGAAGCAAACACCCTTAAACCTTCTTACAGTGCAGTCGAAGGCTAGAAGTCTTTCAGACGTTGAAGGAACGTGCTGGAAAAGATTACACTCAGACATTTATAGCAAGTACAGAATGGTTCAAAAGATTCAAAAGAAGGTTCAGCCTTCATAGTCGCTGGAGAATCAGCAAGTGCAGATGTGGAAGGAGCTCAAAAGTTTATTAAAAGTCTGGATAAGACTGGATTGTTGTGGAAAAGGCACTTACATTCACTAAGAAGCCAAAAGCATGCCTGGTTTTAAGGTACTTAAAGATAGGCTGACTTTGCTCCTTGGCAGAGACATCGCAGGTTTTAAACTGAAGCCTTTTTTAATTTATCATTCTGAAAATCCCCGTGCGTTCAAGTAAACAAGCACTCTCTGCTTGTATACTTCCGTTCAAACTGAAAAGCTTGAATGACTCAAACATTGCTTGAAGACTGTTTCTAAATTGTTTTGTATCTCAAGTTCGTGAATATTGCTTTGAGAAAGAAATTTCTTTCAAAATTATATTAATCTTAGATAATGCACCTGGCCATCCACCTCACCTAGACCACCTCCATCCAGATGTAAAAGTTTTTTATTTGCCTCCAAATACCACTCTACTCATTCAGCCTATGGACCAAGTTGCGATTGCCACATTTAAGGCGCACTATCTTCGAACCACTTTTGCCCAAGCTATAGCCCCAACAGACGTCGAACCACTTTCGCCCAAGCTATAGATGCAACAGATGTCGACCCAGAACTATCTTTGTGAGAGTTTTGAAAACAGTATGATATTTATAAATGCATCAAAAATATTGCAGCCTCATGGGAGGCTGTGACAAAGAAATGCATGAATGGAATCTGGAAAAACTGTTTCCAGAGTTTTGTTAATGATGAATTTGATAGTGAACTTGAAATGGTTACAGAAAATATTGTATCACTGGCAAATGGACTTTCTTTAGACATTGAAGTGGAAGATGTTGAGGAGCTGCTAGAGCAAGAATCTGGAGAACTTACGAATGAAGAACTTATCGCTTTGGAAGAAGAGGAAAAATGAAGAACCAGAAAGAAAATTCACCACTAGAGGGTTATCTGAAGGTTTTTCTCTACTAAATAAACTTCTTACACATTTTGAGGAAATGGAACCAAACATCAAACGATTTGCAGGAATTGAATGAATGGTACAATATGCTTTTCGGCCATACCGTGAAATTTACGAGCAGAAAAGGAAAAAACAATTCAGACAAAAATCAACATGTTTATGAGAAAAACAACTCCCACTACATCAAGTGGCGGCATTGATGACCTGCAGCCAAGCATGAGTGGTCAGTAAAATATTTCTTATCTATTTTCTACATATGTTTTGTTTAGTTCTTTAAGATAAAATATTTTTTAGGTTTTATACAGTATTTGATATCTTTTTCATAATATTTTTTATTTTTGTAAATAGTAAACCAATTGTGTTGTACACAGTGTCTGATTTACCTAAACTGGTCCGACTTACGTCCAGATTGCATTACGACCGGTTGGTCAGAACCTAACATGGTCGTAAGTCGATGACTACCTGTAGTTGAGAAGGTACTTCATGTTATGCTTATGCTTGGGTATAGGATTAAAATAATAATATAATTTCTTTCAACTGTAGCAGACTTTGTTGTTTATTAGGCTAATTAACCTGGTTGGCCTAGTTAATATTGCTGCTCTCCATCCAGTAAGATTCCGAGTTTATTTGCCATTGGAATATAGAAATGCTCATGAAAGTCTTTAGGCTGTATTCTCAGATTGTCTAATCCTTAACTCACCGCACAGTATTAATTGTATGGTAGGATTAACATTAAAAAAAAAAGCAGGTGAAATGTACAGTTTAGTAAAGCAAGCTTATCATGACGTTGTCTGAGACAAAAGAACAGTAAAGAATGTTAAAAATGGTTGCTTCATTTCAAGATTGTTTTATTTTATTATGAGAGATCTCCAGGGAGTCAGAAACAACCAGCTGTTATACTTGTACTAGAATTCATTCACACTACTTGCACACACACATCCAATGGCAATCCATTCCAATCACGTACAATTCTATGAGAGAAAAATCTATCTCTCACTCCCTTCTTCACATCATTCATTCTCAACTTCCAATGACACCCTCTCATTCTTTCCCCACCCTCCAATAAGATGAAAAAAATCCATCTACTGAAATCCTATATGACCCTTTCCGAAGTTTTAAGGGGTTTTCGTATCACTCTTTCTCCTGTTTGCTAGTGTCTGCAGGCTACAAATTCTCAATCTGTCTTCATAATCAGTATTCCACAATCCTGATATTTTTGACTCTTTTGCACTCTCCATAATACAGTGCAAAAGTGTATTGTATTAGAATTGCCATGGAACTAGGAGACCAGATTTGCACACAATAGTCCAAATGAGGCCTTATGAAAGACTTGTAAAGAGAAAAAACGACTTATCTTTACATGTCAAAGCTATAGACCTATAGCACTGTTCAGTGTCTGTCTTAAGCTATTAGAAAGACTTATTTACAATAGAATTAGTTCTATTATTATTTACACTCTCCTTCATGAACAGGCTGGTTTCAGGCCAGGCACAGCTGTGAAGATCAAGTTTTGGCTCTAACGACTCATATAGAATCTTGACAGCTCATATGACACCATATGGAGGAACGGCATGATCTACAAGCTCCTTAAAATACTGGAATATAAAAAAACGACCCACCTGATCAATACTATTCTATCTAATAGAACAATACAGGTAGTTATAGATGATGATATGAGCAAGCCAAAAACAATGGACTTCCACGAGGATCAGTTTTGGCCTCTCTTCTATTCAGTTGGTATATTTCTGACATTCCAAAGATGTATGTCCTTTTTTTGTATGTGTGGTGGCATATGCATGTATTCTTCTTAACCAAATACTAAATAAATAACATGTCAAAGTTTGTTTTGGCATTGCAGTTATTCTCTGAATTGTATGTGTAATCTTTGCTATATGGCCCTTGAACTTCAACTTCATGTCTACTATAACTCCAAGATCCCTAGCCTGATCAGTTTCTTCTAGCATAATTCCACCAATATAATATGACATTAGATATCTAATCACATCACAGTTCATGACTTTACATTTATTAACATTGAACTGGCAGCCATTTTCACTTGCCTAGAATTGAAGCCTATTCAAATCATTCTGCAAGTACCATTATCATCTGCATTCCTAATTACCCTGCCTATCTTTGCATCATCAGCAAATAGCTGTATGTTGTCAGTCAAATCTTTCCCAGTGTCATGAATTTACAGACAGATTGAATAACAGTCGACCAAGGACTGATTCTTGTGGTACATCACTGGTTACCTTAAATCTTTCAGACTTTCATTCCCCATATGCCACTTTTTCATATCTCTGTCAGTCATGGGTTGACAGAGAATCTGTCAACCCATTTCTGTATATGAGCTCTTAGTAGCATCTCGAAAATCTTCACCGCCATTCCAGAGATACTGATATACTGTTACTCAGTAGTTGGATACATCAATCTTTTCACCACTTTTGTGCAATGGGATTAGTATACATTCTTTCCACTCCTGCGGAATCTTTCATATTCTGAGACTCAAATTATATAGACTGTTCAAAGGAATAGTCAGTTCATCTGTTCTGATATCCCATCAGCCCCTATTGCTGAATTTGTATTCAGTTTACCAGTGGTGGCCGGTGAAAATTTTAAGTGGGGGTGCTGCATATACAAAAAAAAATTTTTTTTCTTAATCAGTAAAGAATTTATTAATAAATAAATTTACATATTAAAAAATTGCTTTATTAAAAATATTTCATCCTCACCATGAAACTAATAATAAAAGTTTCATATCAATAGCAATGACAAGCACAAATGAATCAGTGTTAGATAGTAACGTGCAATGAAAAGCAAAGCGCAAACGAATATCAATGTTAGATCGCAGTGCATTTGTTTCGTAATCTAAAGCGTTAATCGAACAATTCCAATTATTAACTATTCAATCAATGTCAAAATATAAGCTGTAACCTTTAACATGTTGTATTGCATTTATATAATGTCGTAAGCATTGTTATTATTTATAAACACAGACAAAATTTAATTTTTTCATTTTTTCCTTGGGGGTGCTGCGGTGTTGCAGTGCACGAGCAGCCACTGGTTTGTGCAACAGCTCTAATACTTCTTCCTCATACACCAGAGTTTCTTCATCTAGTGAAGAGGTAGTAATGAATGCAGTGTTGCATACGCCAGATTGATAGCTTTTAGCAAAATGGGCACTCATTAGTTGAACAGCCTCTTCTGCATTTATCACCCTCACACCTAAATTCAGAAGAGTTATTCATTCTTTCTTTTACTTACAGTATATCAATAGAATTCTCGTGGGGTGTGTTTATCTTGCAGAGCCAGTTTCTTTTCATACTCAGACTTATCTTTTCATATAACTGTTGTGACTCTTTTGGGTTGCCCCTTATAATTTTCATAACTGACATCATTGTTATGCGCATAATATTCCTTCCACATCATCCTTTTCTTATGAATCTCTTGATTTAATAAGATTACACATCTATTTCACTCCTATGCTATTTATTCTTCAAACTCTTTGTACGCATTCCGATCTTGCATCAGTAAGTATTTTTTAAATGCTTCCCACGCACTGTTGATATTCTTACCATCCAACAACTGATATGGCACAGAATCCTGCATGCTCATGTTGGTGATAATTTCCTGCTTTGTAGTGGAGCATGTAATCACATTTGAATGGAATATTCATAAACTTAGCCATTTCCCAAGTAAGTACCACAAGATAGTTACATCTTGAACTGAAACTTCCTCTGACAAATCTAATGCTCTTTGATCTCGAGTTTCTTTTGTCACATGGTGCTTGAGGAAGTTGTTTTGCAATGGCCCAATGAATTCAGCTTCCTTCTTCTCATGAGAGTTTATCGCTATCCAATCAGTTTTTTGGATAATGAAAATTCCTCATTATGATTCCTTTTTTTCAAACCTATCATCTTTATTTGGTGATACATTTCTCTGTCACTAGTAACTGATCCACTAAGTCTGTAACGGCACTCCACTATGTATTTGATCTCGTTAGACTTCACATCGGGTTGCTTCAAACTCACTGCCACATGAAAAATTGTTACTAGTATTACAGTCACATGTCTCATTGCTTACTGGATTCAAGTCGTCCAATACAACAGCATGCCCCCTCCTCTCCTATCTTGCCAAAAAATACTATACCCTTTACATTCAATACCAGCAGTTAGTATGTCTGTTTCTGATAGCTAGGTCTCACTAATGCCTGCAGTTTTATGTCCCAAAATATTGGCCAAGGCAACAAAAGAAGTTGCCTTGGTCAATACTTTGCAAGTTGTCCAATCCCTTTTTTACTGACACTCTTTTAACATTCATGTATAGACATAATAAGTTATCTGCTTGTTTATTTGGATTCTTTTGCCTGCAGTCTACACTACATGGTTAGACAACTTGCAGATCTCTGTTGTATTGTGTGTGTAATATCTTATTTATGCAGACATCTTTGCATAAATAAGATACATAAACTTTGCATAAATTTGCCTGATAGGTCCAAACTGGACTAACACAAAATCGTTCTCTTTTCATAATCATTTCCGTCAACACAGTTACGTAACATTGTCATTTCGATGTCATTATCAGAGACACGAGAAATTATTATAAAAATGCGATTTTTAGGAGGTATTGTTAGAATGATAATCCAGAGTTATCTCCAAACATAGTTACAGCTCATCAGATATGATTCTAGATTTTCTCAAAGAGAAAACTTGCTTCTTCAGCTGCTGAGAATCCTCTTTAACAGTGATTTTATGTAAATACCAGAACTTCTGATAGTTTTATTGGAATGTAGAGTGTCCTGTACTCAAAACATCTGCAGTATGGCATGCTACATATATCCATCACCGTTCATCCTTCCTTAAGGCCATTCCAAATTAAACAAATTCAGACCTTTATTACACCAGATTTCAAGTTGGGATGATGCACTTGAAAATAAGGTTCTCCAGCTATCTGTTATACTCATGATCCCTCATCCAGTTGGAAAAGGGTGATTTCCATTGCTCTATATCACAGACTTGTAATGCTGTACAGGCTGGTCTAAAGTTCTTCACACCATTGTAGTCTGATGTTAGTTGTTATAGTTGATGTTTAATGTATCTGCAACTCTCCTGCCATAGAAAATCAATATTGGCCATCTACTTAGAAAACTGCAGAGCTTCATGACCTGCTACTAATCAGTGTCCCTGTAGACTCAGATTAATTTTCATGTTAGACTTCTGATATTTTTGTACCATCCTTCCCAGTTTGGTCCCTTGGTGTTGGTTTTCCTGTACATTTCTTGGCCAAGGCATCTGATTATATCCTACTATTGATATATGATGCAGTATTTTACCATTATCATGAACAGTTAGGCTGTTGATATATCCATCCTGTGATAACGCTTTTCAAGTCCATGAGTTCTGCAACTCTCCTGCCATAGAAAATCAATATTGGCCATCTACTTAGAAAACTGCAGAGCTTCATGACCTGCTACTAATCAGTGTCCCTGTAGACTCAGATTAATTTTCATGTTAGACTTCTGATATTTTTGTACCATCCTTCCCAGTTTGGTCCCTTGGTGTTGGTTTTCCTGTATATTTCTTGGCCAAGGCATCTGATTATATCCTACTATTGATATATGATGCAGTATTTTACCATTATCATGAACAGTTAGGCTGTTGATATGTCCATCCTGTGATAACTCTTTTCAAGTCCATGAGTTCTCCATATGCCACAGAGTGCAAGCCATGTGTGATGACATATCAGTATATTTTATGCTGTAACATGGGATATTTTAAAACTCATTTCACCATTTAATTGTATATACAAACAGGATATGTACTGTATATACATATCCTGTTTGTATATACAATTAAAATCATTAGTTGCGATAATGTTGGAAGTTTATGAACTGATAAATGACTTTAACACAGAATAAACATGTGTGGTCTGCATAATTACACATGAAAATGGTGTGAATTATGCATTTTCATTATTGTTGCTGTGATATGTAAAAATTAACACATGCTCACTATTTAAGAGTGTCCATTTTTACCGAAGGAAGTCTTATGTGATCATTTACCACAAGAAAACTCTTGACCCATTTTACATATCAATGTCATGTATTTTCTCCTGTTGTATTGGAGAAAAGACAAGCATAATAAAAATGAAAGAACTGTTTGAATTTATCCTTAATAAATATTTTACTTTTCTTCTGATAACTCTCCCCCCCCTACCCCTTTGGATCCATGGACTGTGAAACTTTTGTAGATGTTAAGATGTCGAAAATTATATGAATAGATCAGTATAGCTTTGAATCGAGAGATGGCATTATATATGTTTGTAATTAATTTTTAATGCTGTTATAATACTTTGGTTACTAATTTCATGTTATTTTTGTACACTACTTTTGAGTTCATTAAAGAGTGAAATAGAAGAATTTTATATTTTTTTTTTATAGGAATATGACCTGGAACAAAAGATTGATTTGGAAATTAAAATGCGTGAGGGAACAACTAAACTATTAGCTGCTTGTAAACATCCTGTGCAGAGCTTAGAGGCTGCTAAATCTTTGCTAACATCCAATGAAAGGATGACAGCTTATATGGCTGAATTGCAATACAGGAAGACACAGGAAAGGAAAATGGAAGAAATGTAAGGATTAAACAGTGAAATTTCCTTAATTTAAAACTGATGGCCATTTAGTTGGTCTTCATATTAAATGAGTTCATAATAATGAATGACATTCCATTTCATAGCTTTCCTCACTTTTAGGTTTTGACTAATGGCCAAATAAGTCTATTGAAGTAAACCCAGCTTAAACTTCTTTATATAAAGATTTAAAAAAAATAAGCATGCCATAATTATTTAATTAACATTAATTAGAAATGGATCCCATTTAATTATTTATGAAATTGGAAAGGAATGTGTTTTTGAAAATGCATTTGAATTCTGAATAGAAATGCTGTTTTCCTATATACTTTTTACTATTGGAGAATGCATTCCACAACATCTCTTGCAAATAATTATGTCCTCTTGTGTTACATAAAATACCATTACCAAAGTGTTAGACCTCAGTATTTACTTTACCAACAAGCCTAAAAATAAGGCTAAAGAAACAGTGCAGTTAAAATACTTTCATATTTTAAATTTTGGTAGTTAGTATTATTAGACTTTATTCATTAACCGAAAAGTTGGAGGAAGAAAAAAAAAAGAAGTGCATCTATTGGTTAAGACAGGTTATTGGATTAAGAATTGGGGGGACAGGAGAGAAGCTGTATTCAGTTAACTTTCTGAAATAATTTATATAAACTTATTGAACTGTATCTTTCTTTTGTTTTAGGAAACCTTCAGAAAATTTTTTGCATCATCAGTGAACTTTTTTCTTCAGGCTTCTTTTCTTCAACCAAGTTTGACATTTATTTCTCTTGAAGTTCTTACAGATTTAAGAATGACACATGTACTAGATATGATAATAGTTTAAGGAAAGATTTAATACATATAAAAAAAAATATAACCTTAATGAAACAATGTATTTACCAATATTTTTAGTATAGAAAGAGTGCTAATTTATTTCAGAACAATGACCCTTGCATGTCAACCAAATTCTGGTACAGCACTATGTAATTCTATTTCAACTATCTGACTCTTCAATTACACTGGACAACAAAATATTACAAAAGTCATGCCCCCCCCCCCCAGATTAATTTAGTCATTTCTTATAGATTTCAAAAACGAAAATGCAAAATTGGTTACGGTTTTGTGAGAGATCCGCAATAGTTTCTTATATAATAGAGTATTACTACTTATCACATATTTCAGTAAATGTCTGCCTCTACTTTCGATGTTGCTTTGCCTGTCACTTGCATAACTGCTCAGGATCATCTCTGGTAAGTGTCCAACAGTAGTCAGCCAACATGGAAGTGGACCACTTTCCCTGGTATTGTTTCTCCATCGTTGCAATTTCCTGATGGAAATATTCACTGTGCTTATCACTAACCGTGCTGCTGTTGTCAGGGAAGAAATCCAAGTGGGAATGGATCAAATGTATTTACATATTGCAGCCAAGTTTGCAGTACAGAGACAAGTCCTCAACCAGTTCCTCTTAGTTTTCTGCCTTGACATTTCAGAGGAAGTTAGTTGACACCAGACTAAATGCATCCCAAGCTTTTTTCTCATCACCCTGTTGCAGGTTGTCAAACATCTCATCAATGAAGAGCTCTCAGATCTGAGGATCCACAAAACTCTATCTTTAATTTTTGCTTTGCTGAGTCGAGGAAATTTGTCAACCAGGTACTTGAGAGCTGATCCAGTCCAGTCCGTGGCTTTTACAAAGTTTTTACCAGACCAAGTTTGATATATAGGAATGGTAGCAGAATATTGTGCATTTCTACCAGTGCTGGGTGTTGCACATCCTTCTCTCTGCCTTCCCCTCAGAGATTTCCTCACAGGCCAGTCTCTCTTCACATAGTGCAAAGTCCTTGCTCAGCTGTCCCATTCACACACAAAAAAACAAAAAAAACAAGGAGTACTTCATACATCCCCGCTTGCAGACCCATTAACACAGACACTACTTTCAAGTCATCACAGAGATGCCAGCTGTACTTGCTATTGAAAGCAGTCCAACAGCTGTTTTAGGTTGTCATAGGGTTCTTTCATGTAGACAGCATGTCCTACTGGAACGGATGGAAGCTAGCATCCATTATGCAGCAACACTGCCTTAGACTCAATTTCAATGGGTCTATGAATAGTTCGCCATTCATGCTGGTGATGTTTGATTCAAAGGGCATTCATCAGGCAATCTACATCATAGCAGAACACAAGGTCATCTTCCTTTTGGAAGTAAGGTGCAAATTGCTGGTGATGAGTGAGAAACAAAGGCACTCGGACATTTTCTTTGAGAAGATTCCATTGTGGAAGTCTTAATCCTAGTAACTCCACTTTGACCTTGGACAGCTCTAGATCACAAACAAGATCATTAATTTCTTCTTGTGTGAGAATGTATGGTGCAGATGAAGCACCCTGGCTGACATGGATCATCAGACACCGAAGGCTCAGGAGAACCCTACCTCGTCATTCACTGAATCGAAGGAAAATTCTTTTGGAGATTTGGGAATGGGAAGTCCACTATTCAGAACTGGTTGGAGAGCAGTTGATATATTCATGTATGCTATCGTCCACTTCTTTTTTCTCGTAATGCCTCCTGAAGCAGGTGTACGATGCAAAAGTAGCAGTCATTTGTATGATTGCCTGGCTCACTCCAAAACCATAGGAACAGCAAACGACATTGACACTTTATTGCCTTTCAACCACATCAGGAGATTTTTAGCACATGTACCACAGCATGTGTGTGGGACCTGGTCCTTGTCCTCAGTCTTACATCTGAAATAAAGCTGATATGCCTTTTTCACTAACCTAGTGGTGGCTTTTTTCTGGTCTTCCCCACAAATGTAACAAAAGTTATTTGCACTATTAACACAAGTACGAGGCATCAATACTGCTGGATTTACACTGCAGGGATCACTTGTGTAGTAGTTATGATGGAGTAAATAGGAGTATAGCCCAGGAAGTCGCAAACACTTGCTCACCCTATGAGACTTCACGTTATACTAATGATTGCATGATTTTACAACAGCAATGTAATGACTCAACTGCATTGCATCAGCCAGTGATGCAATAGCTCCTGGCGGGTGTGTATGATTAGCTGATGCAATATGTTGCAATCAGGAGATTGAAATACAAATTACCTATGTACACAATGTGGACTGAGGCTCTCCTAAACAAGAGCCATTCGGCAGATTTTATTGTTGTTTTTGTGTTTTGCACATAGAAATTAGCAAAGAATTGCTGCTTTCATTTCAGAGGCAAATTGTGTGTTGTCCACTGTTATCAGAACAGTACATTGCCTTGCTAGTGTGGTCGGATAAATGGTAGAGTAATGTGTGTGTGTGTATGAATTAGGGGGTGCTGTCCCCTGCTTTACTTTTCATTTCTTCAGTTGCTTTGATATTTTTGACTAATTTTTATTTTTGTAAATGTTAACATTGTTCATCAAGTTGATTTTCATGAAAGATTATTGTGTCACACTCAGTGGATTAATGATTTCTTATTACCAACACTGTATCTCTGTTGATCAATTATTGAGTTCATTCATGACTAAACAGCCAACAACTCAGTCATTCTGAAATCTCGTTTCAACTGTTAACCTGACAAGCCCAAATCCCACAAATTCTGCTGACATTATGAACAGCTGTATTAAAATGACTTGAAATTTTTCAGGAAATGACAATGTATATTAAAATATTAATTAAAAAACTTTAATCAGTACCTTCCAATATTTCAGCAATGTTACATTGCCATCTTCGGGGAACATAAAACTATGATATGTGCATGCAGGCACTAACGACGAGCAAATGAGGACTGAATAAGGCAACTGGCATTGGTCCTAGAGGCCTAAAAGTGTCCCCCTAGCAGGCTAAATTGGGTTGTCTTGGCTGATGTTCTAAGAATGCAAGCTTCCCAAATTTGGGGCAGTCTTATGCACCCAAATTTGTTGAGATTTGGGAAGTTTTTTAGAGCTGAGGCTGATTCCCAGAACAATCTTTCATGTTAGTATTTGCTACAGGGGTGTCGATTGTTTTAGTGTGTTAGGAAGTTGTGGAGTGTGTCTACGCCATGTGGCCAAATAGCGAACACATCATCTACATAGCATAGCCAGACAGTGGCTTTTTGATTGGCTGATTTTAAGCCTTTTTTTTTTTCAAAAGTCTCCATAAAGAAGTTTGTCAGGAGTGGAGAGAGTGTAAAACCCATAACTGCACTCTGTTTGTAGAATTTTCCTTGCCAAACGAAATAGCCCGACTTCGTGATGAACTGAAATAGGGCTGATATATCGGGAGGAAATATGGCTTGAATGAGATTTTTTTTTTTTTTTTCATATTTCTTTCTCATCCAAGCCATATTTCCTTGCCAAACAAAATAGTCTTAGTTCATGGTGAACTAAAATAGGGCTGATATATTATCGGGAGGAAATTTGGCTTAGATGAGTTTTTTTTTTTTTTTTTCCCATATTTCTTTCTTATCCAAGCCATATTTCCTCCTGATAAGGGTATTTCATACCCTTTCATTCAAATTAAACTGTGCAATAAATAAATCTGTACATTGAGCTCAACTTAAACCAGTTCATAATTAAAAATATTCAGGCAAGAAATAACATTGCTATAATCCATCATATTTCACTCAAAGCAAAACTTCATGCAATTTTCATTGCTGTTAATTCTCTGTGACTGGTCTAAGCAGAGCTCGTAAATTATATCAACCCTTGCACTGAATTATCAGTTTTTTAAAATCATCTTTTCCTTTTGCAACAAGAGAGAGAGAGAGGATTTAATAGAATAAACAAAATAGTCTTACTTTCCAGTAGTAGAGAGTGGAGAGAGAATATCCATCAACAGAAATACTTTCTTCCAAACAGTATGAAGAACAAGAATTCTTATGTAATGTAATGGACATACATATATTAAGTAGTTCCTTCTCTTCCAGTTACGAATGACAGGAAATGTTACAATTACTTAGATCAAAAAAAAAAAAAAAAAATCGCAAGTTAATTAGTTTTATATCGATTGCCTTCGACTGTATCCTCATACACTGCTTAATAAAACTTCTAATTTATTCCTTAATTTTTTCCAAAAGTTTCTATTGATATTGTTCCATAACTTCAAATTTTCCATCACTTTTCTCTCTACATGTATGCTGTCTGCTCTTAGGTATTATTTTCCATCATTCCTCTGTTGCCAGTCGACATACATTTCTTGATATCATATGGATTGTGTTGGTCCTATACAGATTTCTCATTCCTTTGCTTGCCAATATCACTGTCAACATGTGCCTTTGTTTAGAGGTAACTTCTTATACTTCACTAAAATATTATTATTTGCACTTTTCTTCAGTATTTTTTCCACCATTTGTCTAAAACCCTCCACTCACTAATGAAATTAGTTTTGGTTTCAAAATTGCTCTGCTGTAATATCAAAACAGTGAGTAGTATTAATGTCATTCACATTTGTTCTGAATAACTACATGAGTTCTTGGCTGCATGTACATTATAGTAAAATGCAATTTATCAATTATTAATTAATGCAATGTGTATTTTTCTTGAATAAATCTTCAGAAATACACTTGTGCACTCAAGGGCTAAATATTCCCTAAGATATCTCAGCCCTATTTCAGTTCACAATGAACTCAGGCTATTTCGTTTGGCAAGGAAAGTTCTACAAACAGATAGAGGGGACAGCCATGGGTTCACCACTTTCCCCACCCTTGGCCAATTTCTTTATGGAGAGATTTGAAGAGAAAGCCTTAAACTCCACCCCACAAAAACCCACTATTTGGCTTCGTTATGTGGATGATGTGTTTGCTATTTGGCCACATGGCTCAGACACACTCCACTCCTTCCTAACACACTTAAACAACCAACATCCCAGAGTCCAGTTCACCTTAGAAAAAGAGGAAAACAACACCCTCCCCTTCCTAGACACTTTAATCACCCGCCAGCTTGATGGATCTTTGGTTTTCTCTGTTTACAGAAAACCCACCCACACTGGCAGATACATTCACCAGCAATCCCCCCCCCCCACAACAATATGGGGTGATAAAAACACTATATAATAGGGCAAAATTAATCTGCTCAGATGACAAGGCCCTGACTATTGAACTAAACCACATCCTCAACACTTTCTTAGCCAATGGCTATAACCCCAAAAAAATCCAAAAAATACTAAAACCTGTAAACCACAACCCCCCCTCCCCACCTCCACAATAAAGATTACACCAAGTCTATCACCATCCCCTACATCCAGGGCACCTCTGAAAAAATAACCAACATCCTCAAAAAATATGACCTTACTTCCTGTTACAGACCATATAAAAAGTTGGCATCCCTTATCCGCTCTACCAAAGACCAACCACTTCCCCTAGACCTACCTGGTGTATACCAGGTCCCTTGCAGCTGCAAATTGTCCTACTTTGGCCAAACAGGCAGAACAACAAATATCAGGATTTCAGAACACCAAGACTACATCCGGTTTCACCAGTACAGCCGCTCTGGGCTGGCAGACCATGCCTTAGATACCCACCATAAAATTCGTTGGAAGAAAACAAAAATAATCCATCGCAGCAAGTTTAAATACGAAAGATTATTCAAAGAATCTTCAGCAGCTCTAAAAAACGTTCCTAACCTCAACAAATTTGGGTGCATGAAACTGCCCCAAATTTGGGAGACTTTCATTATGAGAACTTCAGCCCAACTACCAAGACTACCAAATTAGCCCGCAAGAGGGCACCATTAGGACTTTAGGAACAATATTAGTTTCTTGCTTTCTTCCTCATTTGCTTTGTGTTAGTTCCTGAGTGCACATACCATATATTTATGTTCCCGAAGATGGCAATGTGACATTGCCGAAATATAGAAGTTATTCATTAAAGTTACCTTTAATTAATATACTTTATATGCGTTGTTAATTTCCGTAAACTAATTACCAGTTAATAGCTGAAATGTTTTACTTGTATTCACAACACAGTTGACATTTTCAATGATTCCTATTTTCATTGTCTTTGTCTTTTTATTGCTGACCTTCATACCACATCTATTACAACAGCTATTCAATTTAGTCAGAGAATCTTGCAGACTTGTAGCGGATTTATTTAGAAGTATAACATCATCCGCATAAAGCAAAGAGCTGACCTTAACATATCCAATTTTGATATCATGTTTAATACCACTTTCCTTCATAATGTGATCCATATAGATAATGAATAACAGAAGGGATAATGTACATCCTTGTCTGACACCAGATTTAACATTAAACCACCTTCCTGTACTTCCTTCAATTCTAACTGCTGACTTACAACTCAAATAAAGACCAAGTATTGCTTGATATAATGCCCCATTGACACCATATAACTGCAGCGTATTGAATAGCTTCTCTCTTGGCACCTTGTCATATGCCTTTTCCAAATTGACAAAACTTAAATACAGATCTTTGTTATATTCCCATGCT
The DNA here is from genome assembly GCF_054136105.1 of Typopeltis vanoorti. Classification (NCBI taxonomy): domain Eukaryota; kingdom Metazoa; phylum Arthropoda; class Arachnida; order Uropygi; family Thelyphonidae; genus Typopeltis; species Typopeltis vanoorti. The sequence continues at coordinate 44,212,823 of NC_143553.1, forward strand.
TTCTCGACTATTTGTCGTAAAGTGAAGATCTGATCCTGACAGCCTCTATTTGGCCTGAATCCAGCCTGTTCTTCACCAAGCTTTTCTTCCACAATTCTTCTCAACCGTTTCTCAAGCATACTTGCATAGATCTTGCCAGGAACACTCAGTAGAGAAATACCTCTGTAATTCTCACATTCAGTTTTATTTCCCTTTTTATATGTGGGTACTATGAGAGCTCTACTCCAATCATCGGGAATTTGTCCCTCTGTCCAGGCTTTCTGAACTATGCAGTGCAGCCACTGTAAGACTCTTATACCACCATGCTTCAGCATTTCTGGTCGAATATCATCTACTCCTGCTGCCTTTCCAAATTTCAAGCCTTTGATGCCTTTTTCTACTTCAAGTATGGATATGTATTCCTGACTGCATGCCTGGTCAGTTTTTTTTTACCACTGTACTATCATCACTGCTTGTTTCATTTAACAGTTTTTCAAAGTAATTACTCCATACTTCAAGGATATCCTTTTCTTCCATTTTCATGTCACCTTAATCATCTCTAACTCCTTTTACAGCACTCTTTCCTCCATTCCTAAACTTCTTCAACAACCTCCAGAATATTTTGCCACCTTCTTGATATTTATTTTCTATATTCTTGCCAAAGTCCTCCCATGACTTTTCTTTAGCTAGTTTTACACAGTGTTTAGCATTCTTGCATTTGTCTCTATATTCTCTAAGAGCACAAGCTGACTTATTTGACAGAAACTTTTGATATGCTTTCTTCTTTTCCTTCACTGCCTCTTTAACTTCCTGTGTCCACCAGGGAGTTCTGATTTTTTTATCCTTGCAGACAACCTCACTACATGCCTCTCTGGCTGAATCAATCAATGTTTTCTTCAGTTTGCGACTGAATCTCCAAGGTTTGATTCCTGTTCTCAAATTCTTTAATTTTTTCTTCAATAATCTTTGTGTATTTTAGTCTACAGTTCACATCTGAGAGCTGCTGAACTTTTATTCGCTTTAAAACTTTCTTACATGTCATTCTTTTCAATATGAAATTCAATTTTATCCTGCTCAAGACTAAATAGTGATCACTTCCAATCTCAAATCCTCTGTACACTCTGGTGTCCTGCACCAGAGAGAAAACCTCACTATCCACAATAACATAGTCAATGAGACTTTTCTTATTCCTTGCCTCTTCTCTCCATGTGAATTTGTGCAACATTTTTATGTTGGAACATGGTGTTAGTAATAACCAGTCCATGTCCTGAGCAGACAACAGATATTTGCCATGATTATTAGCTTTGCTCTTTTCTCCAAATTTTCCCAAAATATTTTTGTATGTCTCACAATCATTTCCTACTCTGCTATTTAGATCCCCAACAAGGAGCAACTTTTCCTTTTTCATTGTGTCAGTTGCTTTTTCTAAAGCGTCAAAAAATTCCTCCACTTCTACCTTAGTAGAACTTTCTGTGGGACCATAGGCACAAATAAGTCTCATTGTCCAGTTCCTCATTCTCATATTTGCCCACATTACTCTACTTGAGACTGACTGCCATTCAAGATTAGCCTCGTATTTTGTGTTGAATAACATTTTGTATTTATTGCTCAGAAAGATCTCACCAGTTTCGGTCTTTTTTGTTTCAGTCACCCCTATTATGTCGATCTGGTACTTATCTAATTCCTCAGCTAGCTCCGTTTCTTTGCCATGCAGGCTTTTTACGTTAATAGTAACGATCTTTAACTCTGGTGATGTTGAGTTGGGGTTTGTTTTCAGATTTGTTCCAGTAGCTGACTTTTCGCTGTTCGCCCTGGTTCCGTGGCGAAAACAACGGAGGCCTTGTTTAACCGGGCAATGCCCCAGCCAGCATGAAATTTTGTCATGTTGTACCATCATTTTTTATTTTGGTTTAACCAATAAGAATGCAATTTGGTCGGCTAAATCCGAAATTGCCAGCCCATCCTCGTTCATTCGGTATCCAAGTAGATACCCAACAGGGTGCACCACGTGAGGGGTGAGGATTGGACATTGGGTCAGAAGCCCTGGTCGTTTCTCTGCATTCCATTAAAGGCTATGTGGAGGTCTCCTCTCAGTTATACAGCTTTTCACCCTTAAGCGCCCCCAGAAAAGAACTAGATATTTATAACATATAGATCAAAGAATATAGAGAGAAATGGAAAGAACATCTATTTTTAGGATGGAAAGATATTGGCTACCAAAAGAGGTGGATAGATATAGACCAAAGGGAAAGAGGAAGTGAAGCCAGAACATGCAAATACCTAACCCTTGAAGAGAAGAAGATAAGTGGCATCCTTACCATACTTCTCTTGATATGTCTTTCCATTCTGATATTTGTTCTTATTTGACTGCTATTTTATTTCCTGTATATATTTCTTGAATAGTCTGTAAGATCTGGTTTGCTATATTTGGATAGGTTAATATTTTAAATAATTTTTGTCTATGAATTTTATCGAAGGTTGCTTTGCTTTTTCAACTGTTATTTATATATATAAATATATATGTGTGTGTATATATATATATTTCAGACATGAGATATATATGACTTCTGCATTACTTCAACCTTGGTATCTCTCCTGGGTCTAGCTCCCACTGATGAGATCTCAAAGTTCAAAACCAGTCTGGGTAGTGGCCCTTCCTATTATGCATAGCAATATACACATCCAAAAGGGAGGAGGGTGCTTTTGCATTATGGGATACATACTAAGGCAAGTGATACGAAGTCATTAGCCTCTATATATAAGTAGCTTAGATCTGAATATATTTCACATGCAAAACATTGTTTTGCTTCCTTGCGATAAAGATTAAAACCAAGTATAAAATTTCTTGGTGTCTTTAACATATTGTAATAATATCTCTATTCTTTTAATTTTTTTATTTATATGATATGATTTTGTTATTTATTATTATTTAACATCAGACTATGCCTTTGTAATGTCTTTTTCTTATCAGTCATAATACCGAGTTTATCATCGTTGCTTGAGCTAGTTCTTCAGGCATAAAACTTGGGATTATTCTTAATCCTTTTAGTCTATAGTTTTACCCCCCCCCCCTTTCTCCCAAGGCCGTAAGTAAGCTATTTCACGTGCTCAAAGTGTAGACACCGGAAAAGCTTCTGGCTGGAATCAATTCCCTAATCTACCTTGCTGTATTTCTCTTGTATTGATCCTTAAAAATTTATTTTTCTTTACGACTGCTCCATTAAGGATTGCATAAAAGAATTGTTTTTCTTTCCCTTACATACAAGAGAAACATTCAGCTAAGCACGAGAAATATCTCTTAAATTAACTCTAATTCAAGCAACTCCTAATATTTTTATGAGACAGTGCATTGGTAAGGCAAGATCATGCAATCTATTAACAAAACATGTTTATTCATTCTAAGACAAATTAATTACAAAATTTAAACTACACATATAAAGTGTCTGGTTCAGCCTAATACAAGTAGATAACAATGGAGACAATATGTATCTAATTCTCCATACGATCATTCAAGCATTTTCACTTAAACTTTAAGACAAAGACATTAAAATTTCTCATAACTTTTCAGACATGTGGATAGACTTAAACACACTTTAACTTAACTCAAGTTATGAAGAGAAAGAGGCATAACTTAATCTGCATTCAATTTTGGCATTATACAACATTAGCAATTTCCTTAGAACTCTATATACTACTTATTCACATTCAAACAGAAGTACGACTTTCCGACTTCTCTAATATTTTCTATTTATTTATTTTTATTTCAAAAGGAATACAGAACAACTACAGGTCAATGTCCAGTCTGGAAAGTCAATCCAAGGCCTCATCCATCACCTTGTGGATGTCCTGTAGGCCACCACCATGAAATTGGCGCCTTGGGCAGTCATTCACGATATGAGTAATTGTCTGCGCCACGGGAGAACAATCACAATAAAAGTGGTCTAACAGTCCCCATTTATGTAGTAGGTAGCCACATTTATCCTGGCTAGTTCTGATCCTGTTGATTGATGACCAAATCTTCCTAGGAAGAGCAAAACCAGGCTGCAGAACACAGGGATCTTCTACCAGGAAGCCGTTTGTTGGGAGATTGTTGGACCAGTATTCTCTCCACATGTCAGGTGTTGATGGCAGGGCAGCTGAAGAGAGTTCGTCCATGGACCAGAGAGGCTTTCTAGATTTTAGGCGAAGACTAGGTGGATTTATGAGAGTCTGGTGCAGGAGCAGGAGTGGGTGCTCATTGCTTTATTAAATTCTTTAATCGAGGCTTGTCTTCTCTGTATGTTTGGTGGAGCAATGTTAGATAGGACAGGCAGCCAGGAGAGAGGGGTGCTTCTCACTGTCCCACTAATTGTGTGCATAATATTGTGCAGAGAATGCAAGGGCTAGTGCAGATGACCTTAGGACTTCTGCACCACAACTCCAGGTTGTTCCAGCAAGCCTTGAAATGATATTGTTTCTAGTTTTAATTTTGTTGAACAGGTTGGTGATGTGCCTTTTGTAGGTTAGGTTTCTGTCCAGGCTCACTCCAAGGTATTTCAGGTGAGGCTCGTGTTCTACCATTTTTCCACAGAAAGAAAGGTTGAGGTGAAATACTGTGGACACAGTTTTTGTTGGATTTGGCTTCAAGTACCACTGCTTGAAGTACTCTTCCAGTATGTTCAGTCTGTGTTCAAGGTTGATTCCAGGTTGGCAAAGGAGGTAGATTGATGTAGGATTGCTAGGTCATCAGTGTACATATACTTGCTTCTGGTATGTGGTAAGTCGTACACGTAGGTGTTAAAAAGTAAAGGAGATAACACAGATCCCTGAGGGAGACTGTTATGAAGGAATCTGGGCCTGCTCTTTTTTCTGCCAATATGGACCCAGATCTTTCTGTTGGAGAGAATGGATTCAAAAAGCTGGAAAGTTTTTTTGCACCTTATATTTCCTAGCTTTAGGAGGAGGCCCCTGATCTAGACTGTGTCATAAGCTGATGTTAGGTCAATGAAAGTGGCTCCAGATTTAAGTTTCTTCTGGAAGCCTGCTTCAATCTGTGTTGTCAGGGCCAGGACCTGGTCACAGCAACTTCTTCCTGGCCTGAAGCCAGCTTGTTCAATCAGGAGTGCCCTTTCGATGAGTTGTGAAATTCTTTTAAGGAGAATTCTTTCAAAGAGCTTAAAGCTGGAGCAAAGCAAGGAGATAGGTCGTAGATTTTTTATATCATTTGGATCTTTCCCTGGTTTGGGCACGGCATTTATTTTGGCTTCCCACTACAGATTTGGTAGTTTACCAGTCATTATAATTTCTGAGAAAAGGGCGGCCAGCCATGTTTGGCCTTGTTGACCGAGATGTTTTAGAAACTCAGGGAGGATACCATCCACTCCTGCAGCCTTGCCCTTCTTGGTGAGTTTTAAGGCTACCTGTACCTCTTCCGAAGATACTGGTGTACAAGTTCAGGAAGCTCGGGTCCCCGTTTTCAGGATTTGTCTGATGGAAGATTGCACAGTAATTTTCCTGATAGAGCTGGGACGTATCTTGGAGGTTTTCAATAAACGATTAGCCATTTGATCAGGAGTTATCTCTGTTGTTTTGTGTTGTTAGCTCTGCTCCACCTAATTTTCTTACAGGTGACCAACTTTTCTGGCTAGATGTGGTGAAATCGAGTTCATGGATGGTTGAGATCCATCTTTCCTTTCTGTTTTTATCCAGGGTTGCTACGAGCTCCTTAGCAACAGTTGGGTCTTCAGTTTCCTCATATTTGGCTAAAAGTCCTCAGTTTCTCTACTCCTGCATGGGATATATTGTTTTCTGTAGCCTCTAGGAATAGAGGCTTTGGTTGCAGTTTTGATTAGTTTAATAAATCTAGGATAGCAATTAGGAGTGGGTGGAATTGCTCTAATGGTTTGCTCGATTCGTTTCTGAAATGCATTGGTGTATTTCTAATCTACAACATTAGCATTTCCCTTAGAACTCTATATACTACTTATTCACATTCAAACAGAAGTACAGCTTCTGTTTGAATGCGATTGGTGTTCAGCTGATGACTGGGATTGATGTGCTATTAAAGTTGGACAATGCTGACTATTAGGGAATCTGATGAGGATGGTTCTGGTTGTTGGCAGAGGGTGGTTTTCAGAGTCTTTAGAGACTATGCACAGATCTGGGGTGTAGGTTCTGTTCCATCTAGCTGAGTGGAGAGTGCCTTCCTGCTTGGCATCGTAAATCAAATACAGGTTATATGTATCCATCCAGTTAACCAGATTATTACCGTCCCGGTTGTTAGAGGAATAGCCCCCACATGGCGTGATGAGAGTTGAAGTCACCAACATAGATAGCAGGGTGAGGTGGTTATTTCATATAGTCCTAGATCCTAAGGTATACGGACACGTTCCCCTTCTTCCGAAAAATTTCTGATCGGGTACTAGTTTACGACAGCAATTATACAGGACATCTTGAAAGGACCATCTCCACCGCTATCTAACTTCTTATCATTGTCGGAACTCTTGATCGCAGGAAGCGACTCTCCCCGTCCTCGGAAAAGACTTGGCACACAAAAAAAACTTTGAAGCAAGAGCTTTGTCTCCTCAAATTCTGTCTTTTATTTCACTCTCCCGACCTTGGTCCTTCTTCAGATTAAGTTCCCTGGATTTACTGGAGGGTTTATCTTTGCCACCCATGCTATTGTTGAATTTTGGTGGGAAAACTTGTATTCCAGTGACCTTATCGCTAGCCTTAGGTCTATTTGTCTAATCCTGTTTGAGCTTATTTTTTTGTCTTTACAATTCTAGTGGTTCTTATAAAAAATTATTCTAACATTTGTTAGCAGATTTAATACAGCAAAGTGAGTTATTACATTAATTTAATTTCACATGCTTTATGTAAATTTTATTTCCTATGTAAAATCGACATAGAGAAAAATATTACTACGTTTTTTTCTATACGAGATTTTTACAATATAATATACCCAAGGTAAAAAAATTTTCAACATATATTATTATAGAATAATTGTATCATTCTTTTGCAGATCATCATGTGTAGCAAAAGTTGATGGCAGCAAAGCCAGAATAGCTGTTTCTGGTAAGTTTAATGCATAATGTTTGCTTTTATTATATGCATATATGATGTTCGAATTTTGGTTGATCATTTAGCTCAGCATGGCCTAGGAATAAACATCTGAAAATAAAATATAATATCCACAGCGATATAATTATTCGCTGATTCTGTATTAATGTTATTATAGAAGAAGAAAGGTGAAACTTAGCAAAATTTAAGTTATATTTTTTTTATTATAGTTAGTGGCCGTAATCAGTTTACAGTACAAGAGTGAGTGAAATGGCCATGGTGCAAGAAAAGCATCTGTGGTAGTCAGGTGAGTTGAATTTTGTAAGTGAAGCGATGATTTTTTTTTTTTTTTTAATTTTTATTTTTATTTTTTTTTATAACAAAGATTCACTCAGCTGACAGTCCCTTTATTAATGGAAAGAATGGTTTTTGCCAATAAAGTGCAGACAAATACACAACTTAAATAAACCAAAAGAAAAAGAAAAAACAGGTGGCTGAGAACTTCAGATGGCATTGTTGGACAAATAAGGAACCTCAGTCTTAGTTGGAACCAGAAGACGAAATGCATTCTAACCTGGTTTCTAAATACTATCGTATTGGAGGTTTTTCATATGTAGTTACATTAATGACAGCATGCTTGTGTAAGTTGCAAAATGTTGATAATTATGACACCAAATTGCAATTGCTGTCAGAAGCATTAATGCAGAAGTGCACGAGAATATGTTTGGAAATGAATTGCTGATTAGACATTTTTTGTATTATTGTGCACAGGTTGAATCTGATAGTATAAAATTTTTCAGAAAAAACCTGTTGATGTGACTGTAATTTCTTTCATCTTCTATAATAATATAAAATTCAGTACAGATAGAATTTGTATAATTATTGTATTGATTCACATCCTTTGCTTTTATGATATAATTTGAAGTGGATTAATGTTGTATTTTTGTGTAGTAATTTCTTTCGTTACTGTCAATGTTTCAGATAATGATGTTATTTTAAATTCTAGAACAGATTTAGAACATTTTGTTTGTAATTGCTTAAAATTTAAGTAATTAAAAATAGTAATTCCTGCTTATATATTTACATCTACTCTACTAATTTTGGGTACACGAATGTGTTTATTAGTTGACTTACCTTCTGCATTTAAAGAATAGATGAGTATCACTGGGTTGTGATCTCTGGTTGGTTGGTTGGTCTTGAAGATGGGAACCTGTAGGGATGTAAAGTTTGTCACTTTGGATGTATGTGTTTTCAGTTTACTTGAGTAAGTGGGTTAGTTCAAGTGAGCACAGCCTTTGAGAAGCATAGTGTTATTTGCCATTCTTACTCATTGACTTCTCCAAAGAAACATACAATCTTCTAAGGGCCTCATTCTTGTGGTTTCACTGGATGGTAGATATAGAACATTGCGTGTGATTATTTTTTTTAAATTGCTTTTTCTCTTCAGCACAGTCATGTGCAATGACTGTCCTAACTAGTTGGGTCCATACACTCAATTCTATATAGTTGATTTTGTGTGTGTACACTGCCTGGAGAGAGGTCAGTGGACACCCTCATGCACAAGGTGCATTGTGCAATGTAATGAGTCACATGTCAGTGATACCATACTGAGTTGAAAGCACAGAGAGTCAACTGCAAGTGCTGTCCCACAGTGGACAACTCGCCACACTCACCAAACTTGACTATACGGTGCTAAAAAAGGATAATATATAAAACCACCATTTGTTGGCTGATAGGCAGAACTAGATAAATATAAGTCATGGGAAGACTTTGGTAAGAATATAAAAAATAAATATCAGGAAGGTGGCAAAATATTCTGGAAGCTATTGAAAAAATTTAGAAATAGAGGAAAGAGTACCATAAAACTTATCAGAGATGAAAAATGATTATTATGTGACACCTCCAACGGGTCCAAAAACTCATTGTGGGAGGGTACTTTGCTCCACTACACACAGCTAACTTTAATTCTGTTTAATTCTCATACTACACAACTACCATCAACACCAACTACCGCCCGTCACTATGATCAACAGGATATCTTTTTCTCCCATTTTCATGTCACCTTTATCATCTCTAACTCCTTTTACAGCACTCTTTCCTCCATTTTTAAGCTTCTTCAACAATCTCCAGAATATTTTGCCACCTTCTTGATATTTATTTTCTATGCTCTTGCCAAAGTCCTCCCATGACTTTTGCTTAGCTAGTTTTACACAGTGTTTAGCTTTCTTACATTTGTCGCTGTATTCTCTAAGAGCACGAACTAACTTATTTGCCAGGAATTTTTGATATGCTTTCTTCTTTTCCTTTACTGCCTCTTTAACTTCCTGTGTCACTATGGAATTCTGATTTTTTCTATCCTTGCAGACACCTCACCACATGCCTCTCTGGCTGAATCAATCAGTGTTTTCTTCGAGGCTTGCCACTGAATCTTTAATGTTCAATGTTTGGTTCCTGTTCTCAAACTCTTTCATTTTTCCTTCAATAATCTTTGTGTATCGGAAGACCAAGAAAGAGATGGCATGAGACTGGAACAGGCCACATGGCCTATATTCCATGATAGGAAGAAGAAGAAGAAGTCTACAGTTCACATCTGACAGCTGCTCAACTTTTATTCGCTTTAAAACTTTCTTACATGTAATTCTTTTCAATATGAAATTGAATTTTATCCTGCTCAAGACTAAATAGTGATCATTTCCAATTTCAATCCTCTGTTCACTCTGTTGTTCTGCACCAGGGAGAAAACATCAGAATCAACAATAACAATAATTTCTTGCCTCTTCTCTCCATGTGAATTTGTGCACATTTTTATGTTGGAACATGGTGTTAGTAATAACCAGTCCATGTCCTGAGCAGAAATCCAACAGGTATTTGCCATTATTATTAGCTTTGCTCTTTTCTCCAAATTTTCTCAATATATTTTTGTATGTCTGACAATCATTTCCTACTCTGCTATTTAGATCCCCAACAAGGACCAACTTTTCCTTTTTCATTGTGTCAGTTGCTTTCTCTAAATCCTCAAAAAATTTCTCCATTTCTACCTTAGTAGAACCTTCTAAATCACTTAGGGAATTGAACAACATAGATTCAAATATTAATTAAATTATACTTTAATAAACATTTCTGATATTTCGGCAACGTCACGTTGCCGTTTTCAAAAGGAACTTACAAAAAGGCACGTGCACGCAGGCACTACAACACAGTAACTGAGAATGAAGATATAAAGCTATTATTCTCCTAGAAGTCCTGATGGTGCCCTCTAGTGGGCTAAGTAGGTGTTCTTGGCCGTTGGGCTGAAGGTCTGCTGATGTATGCCTCCCAAATTTGGGGCAGTCGCATACATCCAAATTTGTTGAGGTTTGGAGAGTTTCTTAGGGCTACTTCTGTAGGACCTTAGAACCTTCTGTGGGAACATAGGCACAAATAAATCTCATTGTCCAGTTCCCCATTCTCATATTTGCCCACATTACTCTACTTGAGACTGACTGCCATTCAAGATTAGCCTCGTATTTTGTGTTGAATAACATTTTGTATTTATTGCTCAGAAAGATCTCACCAGTTTCGGTCTTTTTTGTTTCAGTCACCCCTATTATGTCGATCTGGTACTTATCTAATTCCTCAGCTAGCTCCATTTCTTTGCCATTCAGGCTTCTTACGTTGATAGTACTGATCTTTAACTCTGGTGATGTTGAGTTGGGGTTTGTTTTCAGATTTGTTCCAGTAGCTGACTTTTCGCTGTTCACCCTGGTTCCCTGGTGAAAACAACGGGGGGCCTTGTTTAATCAGGCGAAGCACTAGCTGGCATGAAATTTTGTCATGTTGTACCATCATTTTGGTTTAAGCCAATAGGAATACAATTTGGTCAGCTAAATCCCAAATTGCCAGCCCATCCTCGTTTGTTCAGTATCCAAGTAGATACACAACAGGGTGCACCATGAGAAGGTGAGGATTGGACATTAGGTCAGAAGCCCTGGACGGTTCTCTGCATTCCTTTAAAGCCTATGTGGAGGTCTCTTCTTAGTTATACAGCTTTGACCCTTAAGCACCCCCTTGTCTTAATGTCTTAAAATTTTCATTTTAATACATTGTTAAATCTTGAGAATATAACAAGGATTTGTGTATAAGTTTTGTGAGTCTGGAAAAGGCAAGTTGCCAATAGGAAAGCACTTCAGTTATATGGTGTAAATGAGACATTATATTGAGCAATGCATAGTCTCTATTTAAGCTGTAAGTCGCTAATTAGATTTGTAGACGGTACTAGATGATAGTGTGGTGTTAAGTCAGGTGTGTGAGAAGGTTGTACGTTATCTCCATTGTTATTTATCATCCATATGGATCACATTATGTATGAAAGTGGTATTGAATCTGATATCAGAAATTTCAGTTAATCTTAGCTCTTTACTTTATGCAGATGTTATACTTCTGAATAAATCCATTACAAATCTGCAAGATTGAGTAAATTGAAAGACTAACTGTTGTAATTTAGTTTAGTATAAAAAGCGGCAATAAAAATGAAAATAGGTAAAAACATTGAAAATGTTATAGAAACATTGAACTCTATTCTGAATGGTATGGTGAACCTACAGATTAACTAAGCATTTCAGATATTTAGGCACAATTTTTAGTAAAGATGGTAAATTAAATATAGAAATAGACAACAGAATTAGTAAAGATGGTATGATAGGAAGTCAGCTGAATAAATGTATATGGAATAAGAAAGAAATTAGTCAAAATACTAAACTAGGCTGTATATAAGACAATGTTCAAACCAGTTTATGGTTAACTTATGGATCTGAGAGCTGGTTTAGAAATAAAACACTTGATCAAAGACTAGAGACCTCTGACATGAGAGTTGTGAGAAAGATTAGTGGAGTGAACAAATCCACAGTCGAGTGGTGGTATCACATTAAAAATGAGGATATTAGGAAAGAACTTGCCATTGTTAGCATTCAGGAATGTGTTAGCAGGACTAATTATTATTACGGGCAACTCCAAAGAGTCCTTAGACTCATCGAGAGAGGCCCTAAACATCATGTCAAGAACAACTATTCAACATCTACACAGTGTCTATCATACTTTGCCTTGAACACATTCATAGTCATGGCACCCACATGAGACTCTGGCAGCTTATTCCATTTATTCACCACTCTCCAAGTAAAAAACCTAGTTCTAACACCCTTGCTAACCACACTCTTAATAGGTCTTAAATATAAGCCCTGATAATCTTGGAGTCTTGACAGATAACAGATTAAATTCATTTTTGGAGGAAAATTATTGATCAGAAGTTAGTGATGTGTAACTTTTTCATGTGGTATAATTATCTTATACATCCTCTGAAGATACATATTATGAATTTGATGATCAGATATTCTGATTACTTGAAGCAATTTGTATGCCAGCACTTTTAGTAATATGCAGCAACTTTATCCTGGAACCAGACATGGAACTCTTTCAAGCCATTTGCATTTTGAAAGCGTGATTGAGAATTTATGAAAATAAGCAAACTTTGTATGATTTGCTCTAGTATTGCAGTATTGATCATTATTAAAATGGGTGAGGTTATTATCAGTAATAACTATACCACATCATAGAGTTCTTATAGCAGATATAGCAAACTAGTAGGGGACCACAGGAATAGCTTACTCTAATGAATTTCCTTTAAGCATAGCATTGTGCCTTTAGGATCTTAGCAAAGACTTTTTGGTAAACTTTTGTTGCAATGAGTGAATGAGTTTGCTATAAGGGTATTTTCTTATGAGCATGGGTTTGAGTTTAAGAAATTACAATTCATATTTACACTGCTCTCTCAAAAATACTGTTCTGAGCCCTCAATACACAATGCGGCTTGTCTGTGTGATCCACATATTACTTCATTAGGACTGCCCTTTATTTGGACATCAGCATCCATGAGGTGAATATGCAATGTATATGGTGTGTTTTCTCAACAATGCTGCTGTTCGTGGTGGAGGGAAACTCCCAGTGATGATACTGGCCCTTTTCATTCATTTTTTTTTTTCTTTGCTTTTCTGCACGTATTCTTTTTTCTATTTCTCCTGAGTCCTTTTTAGTATCCTATTCTCGAGACAACCATTACTGGGATCCAATGCCTTGCTGTCATGTTTGACATATGTCGCAACCAGTGGACATCCAGAAAGGAGGATCCTCATAGTCTTGCACTTTTGCTTTGGCAAGACAGGCGGTCCTGGATGGTCAGGCCAGAATCCAGCTAGTGGGCTTACCTGCAAGGGTCAAGAGTGTTGCAGTAAGTCTCTTTCCTCCATGGTCTGGGTACAGGGCCCAAGGCTTGCTGTGGTGTTTGTATAGTGTCCAGGGTAACCCTGGTGTTCCACTCCTGAGTGCAGTCATTGCTTGCTGGATAGTGGGCAGCTTTGGTGCTGAACTAAAAAAAAAAAAAAAAAAAACACTCAAGCATGAATCCTTTATCCTCAGTTGTTTCAGGGATCCTAACAAAGCTCCAACCAAGTATTGCTACCTTTTGATAACAGAAGTAAGAAACAAAAGGTGTGATACCAGTATAAATGTGCCAGTTTTTCTAATCATCCATGCTTACAGGTGAAAAGCCAATAGGGAAAATGGCACCCTTCTTCATTCAAAAAGGGACTGGCAGGTTCTCCCAAAACAGTTAAGAAACTACGTTCTAGCAATGTCCTTGTAGAAACTTTGTCAACAACATTCTGAAAAGCTACTCAGAGCAACATCATTGGGCGGAATTCCAATAACACTCAATAACATAACATAGTTACATAAAACACTCAATTCCTCTACAAGAGCGATCTCAGAATAGGATTTAGATGTTTCTGATGAGGAGATATGTTCAGAGCTGAAAAATCAGGGGAGTGACAGGTATGAGGTGAATCATGATATGTAGGGATAGTCACCTGATTCCAACCAGAAACATCATCTTACATTTGATACTCCTAATCCTTCACCATCTGTAAAAGCAGAGTATCTCAGTTGTCCTGTTCGACTGTACATCTCTAATCTACTAAGATGCTTCAAATGTCAGAAATACAGACATGCTCAAACTACCTGTCATGACTCTGCCACCTGTGCCTGATATGGTAGTAAAGAGCATGATAATCAGTCTTGCTCTGCAAAGAAAATTAAATGTGTAAACTGTCAAGCCGATCATCCAGCATACTCCCTTGCATGTCAGAAGTGGAAAGATGAGAAAAAAAAAAAAAAAACGAACAGAACAATACATATCAGGATGCAAAAAGAAAGTTAGCCACCACCACCACACCTGCTCTGAGATCCTCTTATGCTGAGAAGGTAACAATTAAGAAAATGTCAACAGCAACTCAAACTCGTATGTCTATTCCATCATTTGATAATTTCACCATACCTGAACTTTGATTGCAACTGTTTCTCTGTTGAGCGCATCAGCCGCACAATGTACAGTCCCATTCTGAAAATGGTTCCATTCGATGAGAATTCACTTGCGAAAAAATTATGGCAAGGTTATCACTTAAAGATAAACCACCAGACCCTTCCACAGAAAAAATGGATTCTTCAGTATTCACTGAAAGCAACTTGAACTTATTCAGTGATCCTGATACATCCAGTGATGCATAGGATATTTTTCCAGAGGAAGAGATGGACACTGGTCATCCATACATCTCAAAATCTAATGAGAAATATAAACTGGATAAGGGCAAGTCCTCAACTTCCCAGAAATCAAACACGTCTATGAAGCCTAAACAATAAGAATATTTTTTACAATAGAACAGTCGTGGGTTTTGATTGAATATCGATGATATCAAGCACCTGTTGCAAAAACACAGACTTTTTTGTTTTTGTTTGCAGGAAACATTTAAAACCCAGTGAAGAACCTACTTTCAGGAATATCACTCTTTTATGCAAGGACAACTGGAGATGGCAGAAAACCCTGCATATGGTGGAATAGCTATTCTCATGGACAGTCATACTCCTTTTCATCATGTTCAGCATAATACTGCTCTGGGAGCAGTAGTGATTCGCCTATCTGTAGGGTTTCTAATCACATTATACTCAATATATTTATCATCAGGTTCTGAATTAAATGAAACGGAACTCGATAATCTCATAGTGGACAGCACTCTGTGGGGTAGCACCAACACGAATAGATGAGGTAGTATCATCGAGGAAATGCTTGACAACCATAACTTTTCCCTTATTAATAATGGAATATTTTCTTCTACATGCACACACACACACATCTCCCCTGCCATTTTTCCACTGCTCACATGGGATGTTGATGAAAACATATATGGAAACAATCATTTTCCTCTTGGGAACCATGTCCTACACAGATGCCTGTGTGGAAAATGGACCACTTGCAAAATTTAATACTGAAGCAGTGAATTATATCACAGATTATATTGTTCATGCAGATTTTTCAAAAACATCATCCCAATTTCCCATTAACCAAAGCCTTGGTGGAACCAAGAATACCAAGCAGACAAAAAAGATCAAGATACATGGGATATATGTCATAGATATCATGCCACAACAAACTTAATAGCATTTAAACATGCTCAGGCCAAATCATGTTATGTAAGATGTCAGAGTCAAAAACAATCCTGGGTTAAATTTACATCATCGCTTAATCAAAACAACCAGTGCAAACATTGTATGGGATACAATCCGGAAGATGAAAGGTAAATACAGAATGCACTGTTTCTCTACATTAGGCCATAAAGGATGTGTTGTTTGCTGATCCCAAAGCTATTGCAGATACTTTGGGAGAAAACTTTGTCAAGATCTCAGCAACAGATTCCTATTATTCTAATTTTTTAATTTTGAAAGAACAACAAGAGAAACAGCAGCTAAGCTTTTGCACCCAAGGGATTGAGCCATGCATTTGGCCATTTGTAAAGGAGGAACTCAAAAGAGCACTTTTGAGGTCTCCTACTAGTGCAGTCAACCCCGATAACATCCATTATGAGATGATAAAACACCTCCCATCATCTTCTGTAGATTTCCTTCTCTTAGTATGCAACAGAAAATTTACAAAGGAAGAGTTTCCAGATGTCTGTAAGGATAAAAAAATCAGAACTCCCTGGTGGACACAGGAAGTTAAAGAGGCAGTGAAGGAAAAGAAGAAAGCATATCAAAAGTTCCTGTCAAATAAGTCAGCTTGTGCTCTTAGAGAATATAGAGACAAATGCAAGAATGCTAAACACTGTGTAAAACTAGCTAAACAAAAGTCATGGGAGGACTTTGGCAAGAATATAGAAAATAAATATCAAGAAGGTGGCAAAATATTCTGGAGGTTGTTGAAGAAGCTTAGGAATGGAGGAAAGAATGCTGTAAAAGGAATTAGAGATGATAAAGGTGACATGAAAACGGGAGAAAAAGATATCCTTGAAGTATGGAGTAATTACTTTGAAAAACTGCTAAATGAAACAAGCAGTGATGACAGCACAGTGGTAAAAAACACTCAACAGGCATGCATTCAGGAATACATATCCATACTTGAAGTAGAAAAAGCCATCAAAGGCTTGAAATGTGGAAAGGCAGCAGGAGTAGATGATATTCGACCAGAAATGCTGAAGTATGGTGGTATAAGAGTCTTACAGTGGCTGCATTGCATAGTTCAGAAAGCCTGGACAGAGGGACGAATTCCCGATGACTGGAGTAGAGCTCTCATAGTACCTATATATAAAAAGGGAAATAAAACTGAATGTGAGAATTACAGAGGTATTTCCCTACTGAGTGTTCCTGGCAAGATCTATGCAAGTATACTTGAAAAATGGTTGAGAAGAATTGTAGAAGAAAAGCTTGGTGAAGAACAAGCTGGATTCAGGCCAAATAGAGGCTGTCAGGATTAGATCTTTACTTTACGACAAATAGTCGAGAAAGCATGGGAATATAACAAAGATCTGTATTTAAGTTTTGTCGATTTGGAAAAGGCATATGACAAGGTGCCAAGAAAGAAGCTATTCAATACGCTGCAGTTATATGGTGTCAATGGGGCATTATATCAAGCAATACTTAGTCTTTATTTGAGTTGTAAGTCAGCAGTTAGAATTGAAGGAAGTACAGGAAGATGGTTCAATGTTAAATCTGGTGTGAGACAAGGATGTACATTATCCCCTCTGTTATTCATTATCTATATGGCTCACATTATGAAGAAAAGTGGTATTAAACATGATATCAAAATTGGAGATGTTAATGTCAGCTCTTTGCTTTATGTAGATGATGTTATACTTCTAAATAAATCCGCTACAAGTCTGCAAGATTCTCTGACTAAATCGAATAGCTGTTGTAATAGATATGGTATGAAGGTCAGCAATAAAAAGACAAAGACAATGAAAATAGGCAGAATCATTGAAAATGTCAACTGTGTTGTGAATGGAGAACCTGTGGAACAAGTAAAACATTTCAGCTATTTAGGCACGATTTTTACTGAAGATGGTAAATTAGATATAGAAATAGACAACAGAATCAGCAAAGCTGGTATGGTGGGAAGTCAATTGAATAAATTCATATAGAATAAGAGAGAAATTAGTCGTAACACTAAATTAGCTGTATACAAGACAGTGTTGAAACCAGTTTTAACTTATGGATCTGAGAGCTGGGTCAGAAGTAAAACACTTGACCAAAGACTAGAAACCACAGATATAAGAGTCCTGAGAAAGATTATAGGTGTGAACAGATGGCATCAATGGCAATATCATATTAAAAACGAGGATATTTGGAAAGAACTTGACATTGTCAGCATCCAGGAATGCATTAGCAGAGCTAATCTCAGGTGATATGGTCACTTAAACAGAATGGGCGAGGAAAGATTAGCAAAACAAGTGTTCTCTGCCAGGTTGGCAGGAAAACGACCCAGAGGAAGACCGAGATATAGATGGATTGATACGGTTCAATCTGCCTTAGACGATAGAAATATAAGATCTGATAATTTTGGAGTCTTGACAAGTAACAGACTGATTTGGAGGAAAATTGTAGATAGGAAATTAATAATGATGTAATTTTTTTCATGTAGTACTATCATATCCTGTACACCCCTTGAGGGTACATGGCAGGAATTTGATGATGATGATAAGTTTCCAGATTCTTAGTGTAAGTCGATTGTCATTGCTATCCCAAAGGAAGGCAAAGATCCAGCCCATGCCAACAATTATTGTTCCATTACTCTGACCAACTGTCTTTGTAAGGTCTTGGAAAAAATGGCAAATGCAAGGCTTCTCTTGTATCATCAAGATGAGGGCGTTCCTCAAGGCTCTGTCTTAAGTGTAACCCTCTTCACTGTTAAAGTGAACTCAGTTACTGAACAGCTTTTTCCCACAGTAATCAGTTGCCTTTATGTTGATGATTTCTCAGTTTACTGTCACTCCTGCGTTGTGAGAGTCATTGAATGCAACTTGAACAAGTAATCAATTGTCTCTTCATGGGCTTTTTTCCATAGGTTCATAGGCAAAAAAAAGTCTTTGTACACCTCTGCCAGAAATGCACTCTCCACCTTGATCCTGGTTTAAGAATAGGACAAACTATTATCCTCGTAGTTCCAGAGCCCAAATTTTTAGGACTCATGTTTTGATAGAAATCTAACTTTCTTTATACACATAGTCATCTTCGAGATAAGTGCAAAAAAAAAAAAAGCATTGAATATCCTTCACACTCTATCCTCTACAGAATAGAATGAATGGAGCTCCTCATAAAGGGAAGGGGGGATCTATTCAAAGCCTTTATTGAATCAAATGAATCCCCTCTATCATGTAGATGAAAGCATTTATCTCTTAATTTTGCCCTAAAAATAAAGTCCCTTTCAGATCATGTGTTGATTAGTGTATGGTGGGAGATCCTGTATCACACCGTGCATAACATGCATACCAAAAGGGCTATGGAAGCTAGTGGCATGAGTGTCGACAACATTACCTACACCAAACAAAACAGCATTCCTCCATGGCAGGCTTGCAACATCTTACTTTGTCTGCCCTCAATTGTTCAATGTACACAGAGCAGCCCACTCTGATTTCTTGCCCATCTATGCTGTTGGTTCAAGATCAGAGATCTCTGTTAGCTGTGCTGCTGTGTTTCCTAACATCACAATCTCCAACCAGATCTCACTAAATTGCAGTAACTGCACAGCAGAGTTGTATACCACTCATCTTGCACTTGTGCATATCAAAGAAAACTTCTACCCAAAAGTGTATACTTGATACAAACTCTTTGAGTTCTTTACAGGCTATCTTCTCTTTGGTATATAATCCACATCCAGTGCTTGGTGAGGTGCTTTAACTATTATACAAAATAATAATCCTTAATTTTGATGTTTGGTTATGTGTTGGATTCCCAGCCACTTCAGAATTAAGGGGAATAATATCACAGATGTAGCTGCTAGATCAGCTCATAGTGTTTCGACATACTGTTTAACGGTCCTTTATACCGACCGTACACAAGTTATAAAATCAAAATTAATATTAATTTAGAGGAGTCATATAGAAAGAAGAGAGAAAGTTGTTCTTTCTAGGCTCTGCATGGGTCATAGCCATCTCACACATTCTTATTTATTGAGGACTGATGACCCACCTATCCAAGAAAAGCAACACCTATCATACTTTGGTAGAGTGTGAGCACTTCACATGAGAGAGAAATGACATTTTTACTTATCTGGTCGAGTCCTATACACTCAGGCAGGCGCTTATCAGTTTTGAGGGAAACTTGTGCCATAGTTTTATCATAAATTATTTATATGTAAACACAAGAAGTTATATTTATTAAACATATTGTCAAATATTTCAGTTTGAAACAAACTGTCATCAGTGGCCTGAACAGCATTTTTTACAAGGTAGAATGCAAAAAATTGAATTATTCAAAATAGTACGAGTATACAAAATAGCATGATGTTAAATTGCTAATAGCATTATGCTTCACTGAAGAAAAGTTAATCATAAAAATGATTATAAATTAATTATATAATTTATATTATCATCCAAAAAAAAAATTAATTTATAATATCATACTAAACAGTTCATTAGTTAGATGTAGTATAGCCAGTGGTTTCTTAGGATCTATCTTTGTAAATATCACTATTGGCCCCAAGAAAAAATAAATAATAAAAATAATGATGTGTTATTTGGATCAAACTTTCCCATATTTTTGACAAGGATAGGCATTCTGATTCGTTATGGCAGTGAAGTAAGGCCTCAGCACTATTCTTTGAATAGGCGTTCGAATTTATATCGACATCTGTGTAGAAGGCGAGTTTTAGACCGGAGAATGTTGTGGTCTGCCTGTATTCCATGTTGTGCCAATCCAGACTTATCAGATTTGTTGTGAAGAATATAAGATTGATGTTCTTGTTTTCTTTTTTCTATTGAATTTCCAGTTTGTCCAAAGTAAGAAAGCTGGCAGTAACATGGAACTTCATATACACCAGGAAGAGACATAGTTGAGAGTTTATCTTTAGACAAAATAGTTTATTAATGAGAATATAAGTAGCTACTAAATCAGGTTTCCTCAGAATTCTTGAAATAGGCTCTGATATGCCAGAGATGTATAGGATTGGAACTCGACATATTGATTCTTTGTTATTTTGTTTGGGTTTGTAGGAGTCAAGAAGACATTGTGTGGCTCATTGTGTGGAGAAGCCATTTAGTTTCATATACTGTGTGATAGTAGAGAGTTCTTCCTGATGGGGAGTTGAACAATTAGTTCTAGCTCGTCGAATTAAATATTTTATGATTGCTGTCTTTTGAGAAGGATGATATGCAGATTGTTGGAGAATGTATAATCTAGTAAAAGTGGGTTTTCTATAAACTGATGTTGTTAAATTACCTGATGGTGAGCAGATTAGAATAATGCCTAAAAAGGATAATTTGTTGTCTTTTTCAATTTCCATAGTGAATTTGATACAAGGGTGTAACATATTGATTTTAGCTTAAAAAAAAAAAGTAGGTAAGGAATCTAAATTGGGATTCCACGGATCAAAAATGTCATCTATATATCTAACCCAAAATGAAGGTTGAGGGTTTATAGATGAAAAAAAAGATGTCTTCTAAAAGCTCTAAATAAAAGTAGGCTAAAGCAAGGGAGAGTGGACTTCCCATTGGTACAACATCTGCCACAATGACTGCTGGGAAAGTTTGATCCAAAAAACACATTAATTTATTTTATTTTATTATATTATTTTTTAAATTAAGGGCTATACTACTTACTGGATACTATATCTATCTAATGATCTGTTTAGTATGATATTATAAATATATATATATATTTTTTTTTTTTGGATGATAAGATAAATTATATAATTATTTTATAATCACTTTTATGATTAACCTTTTCTTCACTGAAGCATAACACTATTAGCAATTTAACATCATGCGGCTTGTACTATTTTGAATAATTCAATTGTTTTCATTCTACCTTGTAAAAAATGTTATTCAAGCCACTGATGATAGTTTATTAGTTTCAAACTGAAATATTTGGCATTATATTTAATAAATATTACTTCTTGTGTTTACGTGTAAATAATTGATGATATATATAGAGAGAGAGAGAAAGAAAGAAAGAGGAGTAACACCAGGACACAGGTTACTGCTGTAACCTGTGTCCTGGTACAATATGACTTTTGCTGTCCTTGTGCCATAATACCAGAAATCATTCAATCAATGGAAACATTACATGTTGCTCTTTCATCTATACCCATAGACAAAAATTCAAGGAGTTTATGTCCGAGAGTTAGGCAGCTTTTGTATATCCAAGACCATTGGCAGAGGAAAAAAGATGTGATTTTCATTTCATGGGACAAATGTGAAGGAATGCCATTACATTGAAAGTACATACAGTGCCATGCAGCTAGAGGTACAAATCAACTTACAAGCAATTTATCATGCAGAAATTGTAGATATTGTTAGCTGTACATTAATTTTTAATAAAAGTAAATGAACTAATTAAGCAGTGTAGACTACACCACACTACACATTGACACTGAAGCAGTGTTGAAAATTATTTTCTGTAGTGGCATGAGGATTTGTTTCTAGCCAATGTGTGATCGCCATTAGTCAGTCATCTAAATTTGAGACTATTGTTGAGATTGTTGCCTATGAATTGAGCTTCCTCATAGAACAAGATGTAATTGGCATTAAATGTTACAATTGCAAAATTACAATTACAAAATTCTTGCTGTTGGACCTGATTCCTGAGTTTGAGGTGCTAAACATAAATGGTATGGATTCTGCATGCAGTCACTTGTACTTACACAAGGACTCCAGTATACTACCACACAATGTTTTCTTGTTCATTAACATTTCGTTCAACAACATACTAAGATCAGATAAGCATGCTAGGAAATTTTTCACTCTTAATAGTTTCTAGAAAACTTACGTGCTTGATCTGAAATTCTTCAATTTGGAAAATGTTCCTAGTTAAATTATAGCAACAGCAATCAATATATGTCTGTCATAAAATTGATAAATATGTACATTGTTTGCTTACTTGGCATTAGAAAACTCAGAACATATGCTAAATTTGGCAAGCAAAACATGATTCATCAGAAAAGGCAGAAGAGGCTTGGTCATCAACAACAGATTATTCAAGTTCAGGAATTGCAACAAAACATTCTAATGGATGGTTTGTGTATGACTTATGGAAAGTTTCATCTTCAGGGGATGAGGCAGCAGCAGAAAATGAAATTATTTCTTTAATAAAAATTGTTTATTAATAAAATGTTTAATAAAAACAGATTTTTTTCTTTAATTTCAAGTAATTTTTTTTTTTACTACCATTAGTTACCCATCAATCCAGTCCCATTTTCATTATATTCTGGGTTTGTATATTGTGGAAAGTTTTCTTTGGGTTGAGTAGTATGTATTAAAGCAAACATGTAATTATATTCTTGATTTCATTGTCATGTTCATACTATTAAAAGACTTTTCTTCAATTATTCCGTGTAGCTAGGATATGGTGAGGCACTTTTTTGGCTTTTTTTTGTATACAGAAGAATGACTTCTGACAAGTTAGTTCATTCTATAACCAGGGATGTAGTTTTGTAATGATGATATCACACTAAAGGTCAAAACATTTTTAAAACATAATTATTATTATTATTTGACACCTCCAGGGAGTCCAAAGGGATAGTGTGCCAACAGCATCGAACGATTGAACCCCTTACAACTACTAACCGCGCTCAAACTTGCTTAACTTTTTGTGTAAACCATTAGTAGCAGAGGCTCTACCAATCGACCAACCTTTGCTGGCAAAAAAATCAATTCTCACTCTCACTAAGATTAATATCTTAGTATGTGTTACATGGATTTGGTATTTTAGGCCAACTTATAGTGGGATTAGCTATCCTCGTTATTTGAAAAAGCAAGTCATGAAGTTACTTAATTAGCAAATTCTTGTCATTTGTT
Organism: Typopeltis vanoorti; assembly: GCF_054136105.1. Taxonomy (NCBI): domain Eukaryota; kingdom Metazoa; phylum Arthropoda; class Arachnida; order Uropygi; family Thelyphonidae; genus Typopeltis; species Typopeltis vanoorti. Next base: position 44,236,207 of record NC_143553.1, read on the forward strand.
ATTGCTGGAGTAAATTACGGCTGAAAACAAAAATATAATTTATCCACTATGGTGCGTTAAAATTTTTTTGCTGACTTTTGAAAGCAACAGGAACTGGGCATATCTGAGATTGCTCAAAAATTCTTGAAAGCTTGTGAGATGTAAATTTCATATTCTGCATGTGATGATGCAACCGAGTGTTCAACAATATGATATCATAGGTATATGGGACATCATTTAGAATCATCATGATGTTTACTAAAATATGTTTGTGACAAGTTACAGTTTTGAGAGGATGCCATGTAAAGGAATTGCATATGCTTAAATATTATTTACAATATAGAGATAATACAATACAGTTTTAATTTTCATAAATTTGACTTAAAGTGCTAATTCATTTTTTTTTTAAATTTAGATATTCGGATGCCTCTCATATGGAAAGATAGTGACCATTTCAAAAACAGAGGTGATTATCGTAGATTTGCTGTATTTTGTCTCCTCAAAGTAGGCACAGAGATATATGACACTGTGATGTCAAGCAGTGTTGATCGTAATATGACAGATATCTCATTTGAAGATATTACAGTTTTGTAAGTGCAAAACTTTAATTTATTTAAATTTTTTTCCCCTACAACTTAGAAGTTAATTATAACCATAAAAGCACTAAAAAATTGTTTTAAAAAAAAACATATGATAATTTTTCTAATAACAAATTAGTGGGAAGTTTCTTTTTTTTTCCTTGTCGATAAACTTATACATTGGTTACACGACTTTAAATTTTTTATGAAATGACAACGTATACTAAAATATTAATTAAAAAAGTTTAATCAATACCTTCCTATATTTCAGCATTGTTACATTGCCATCTTCTGGGAACATAAAAACTATATGTGCACATAGGCACTAATAATGAAGCAAATGAGGCTGAAGAAGGCAACTGGCATTGGTCCTAGAGTCCTGAAGTTGCCTATGCCTCCTAGTGGGCTAAATTGCGTTGTCTTGGCTGTTGGGCTGATGTTCTAAGGATGCAAGCTTTCCAAATTTGGGGCAGTCTCACGCACCCAAATTTGTTGAGAATTGGGAAGTTTTTTAGAGCTGGGCTGATTCCAAGAACAATCTTTCATATTTATATCTGCTATGGTGTAGTAAAGTGGCTTTTTTCCAGCGTGTTCTGTGGTGGGAACCTAGTGCATGGTCTGCAAGTCCTGAGTGGCTGTATTGGTGAAACCTGATGTAGTCTTTGTGCTCGGAAATCCTGATAATTAGCTGTCCTGTCTGTTTGGCCATAGTAGGATTGTTTGCAGCTGCAAGGACCCTGGTATACATCAGGTCCCTTGCAGCTGTAAACTAGGGGAAGTGGCTGGTCTTTGGTGGAGCGGATAAGGAATGCCAATTTCTTCTGTGGTTTGTAACAGGTAGTCAGGTCATATTTTTTTAGGATTTTTGTGAGCTTTTCAGACATCCCCGGATATACCGAATGGTGATAGATTTAGTGTAATCTCTGTTAACCTCCCTACTGGCCGTGGTGGATGAAATAGTGAGACCACATTAAACTTCTTATCCATGTTATTCAATAGATGTCACAGAATTGTATCCAGATTTAGCCTGAAGTCTATAGATGTCATGGCTAGTTGCGGTGTTAAGGAGGGGGGTTGTGGTTAACTGGTGTTAATATTTTCTGGGTTTTTTGGGGATTGTAGCCATTGGCTAAGAAGGTATTAAGGATATGGTTAAGTTCAGTAGTTAGGGCATTGTTGTCTGAACAGATTAATTTTGTCCTGTTATATAGGTTCTAGTAGCAAGGCTTATACGTTGGTTAGACATAACTGGTAATTAGTTTACGGAATTAACAACGCATATAAAGTATATTAATTAAAGGTAACTTTAATGAATAACTTCTATATTTCGGCAATGTCACATTGCCATCTTCAGGAACATAAAGATATGGTATGTGCACTCAAGGCACTAACACAAGCAAATGAGGAAGAAAGCAAGAAACTAATATTGTTCCTAAAGTCCTAATGGTGCCCTCTTGCGCGCTGATTTGGTAGTCTTGGCAGTTGGGCTGAAGTTCTCATAATTTGTCTTATAATTGTCCTACTTTGGCCAAACAGGAAGAACAAATATCAGGATTTCAGAACACAAAGACTACATCCGGTTTCACCAGTACAGCCGCTCTGGGTTGGCAGACCATGCCTTAGATACCTACCATAAAATTCGTTGGAAGAAAACAAAAATAATTCATCGCAGCAAGTTTAAATACGAAAGATTATTCAAAGAATCTTCAGCAGCTCTAAAAAACGTTCCTAATCTCAACAAATTTGGGTGCATGAAACTACCCGAAATTTGGGAGACTTACATTATGAGAACTTCAGCCCGACTACCAAATTAGCCCGCAAGAGGGCACTATTAGGACTTTAGGAACAATATTAGTTTCTTGCTTTCTTCCTCATTTGCTTGTGTTAGTGCCTTGAGTGCACATACCATATCTTTATGTTCCTGAAGATGGCAATGTGACGTTGCCGAAATATAGAAGTTATTCATTAAAGTTACCTTTAATTAATATACTTTATGCGTTGTTAATTCCGTAAAGTAATTACCAGTTATGTCTAACCAACGCATAAGCCTTGCTACTAGAATCATGATCATCCACGGAGATGCCATCGCACGAAAGGCCCTTCAATACGGCAAATTGAGGTTGAAGATATCGAGGCAAATAAATCGTCTGACGTTCCTAAAACACTGCTGGGATTACAAAGTGATCCCTAATTGTGTCAAATTGAAGCACCGTTTTACTTCCGAGAAAGCTCTGCGCATTTATAATCGCACTAGCTTCGCCCTGTTAAGAGAACAAATTACCGCGATGCGCGTTCTCCTTGCCGACGAAAACAAAACGTTACGGGCGCTAGAGGAAGAGCTTTCGAATATACTCAGCCGTGATCTATGGTCGATACTTTATGACATCTCATGCGCATCGGCAAGAAAAGAATTCAAAAAAATACGTAGTCGGCACGTGAAAAAATACGAAAACCTGACAAAGAATTCTACTTCCTTACCACAGCCACCACTCAACACCGTAGTCAACCTCTCGTTGGCAGTTTTAAAGCCTGAAGCGCTCACCACACTTTCACGTGGTCACAATTTCGCCCTAGCTCCTAAAAGGATACCTGCTGAAGAAATCATGATCCAAATAGAGCGTCGATTCGCAACCTGCCTAACCATATCGCCAACAACGTTAGACTGGATGTAGTTGGTGTTCTCACTAAAGCCAAACCTCCAAAAACCAATTTATCCAAAAACGAATATGCGGCCCTACAAGAATTGAAAAACAACAAAAAAATAGTAATCACCAAAGCGGATAAGGGAAGCGCCACTGTGGTGCTCAATCAAAAAGACTACAAAGGTAAGCTAAATGCTTTAGTACTAGACCGTACTACTTACCTCCCCATTGAATATAATCCGACCAGTTCTCAGATTAGAAATCTCCCCAGACCCCTTAAGAAAGTCACTTCTTGGCCTGTGGAAGTCACCAACAAACTTAAACCTTATAACTCTAGACCCCCCCCCCCCCGATTATATGGACTCCCAAAAATACATAAACGAAATGTGCCATTGCGTCCCATAGTGGATGGCATTGATTCCCCCACATATAAATTAGCCAAACATTTAGCCAAAACGCTCACACACTACACTGTCAACACACCATCACACATAAAAAACTCAGCCCACTTTAAAGCCAGTATAGAAAACCTCACACTTCAACACACTAACATAATGGTCAGTTTTGACGTCTCCTCCCTATTCACTAATGTCCCACTCAAAGAAACCCTTGAGCTCATCCAAGCCAAGTTTCCTCCCGATATCTCAGCCCTATTTCAGTTCACAATGAACTCAGGCTATTTTGTTTGGCAAGGAAAGTTCTACAAACTGATAGAGGGGGCAGCCATGGGTTCACCACTTTCCCCACCCTTGGCCAATTTCTTTATGGAGACATTTGAAGAGAAAGCCTTAAACTCCGCCCCACAAAAACCCACTATTTGGCTTCGTTATGTGGATGATGTGTTTGCTATTTGGCCACATGGCTCAGACACACTCCACTCCTTCCTAACACACTTAAACAACCAACACCCCAGAGTCCAGTTCACCTTAGAAAAAGAGGAAAACAACACCCTCCCCTTCCTAGACACTTTAATCACCTGCCAGCTTGATGGATCTTTGGTTTTCTCTGTTTACAGAAAATCCACCCATACTGGCAGATACATTCATCAGCAATCCCCCCCCCCCCCCCCCTCACAACAATATGGGGTTATAAAAACACTATATAACAGGGCAAAATTAATCTGCTCAGATGACAAGGCCCTGACTACTGAACTAAACCACATCCTCAACGCCTTCTTAGCCAATGGCTATAACCCCCAAAAAATACTAAAACCAGTAAGCCACCCCCCCTCCACAATAGAGATTACACCAAGTCTATCACCATCCCCTACATCCACGGCACCTCTGAGAAAATAACCAATATCCTCAAAAAATATGACCTTACTTCCTGTTACAGACCATATAAAAAGTTGGCATCCCTTATCCGCTCTACCAAAGACCAACCACTTCCCCTAGACCTACCTGGTGTATACCAGGTCCCTTGCAGCTGCAAATTGTCTTACGTTGGCCAAACAGGCAGAACAACAAATATCAGGATTTCAGAACACAAAGACTACATCCGGTTTCACCAGTACAGCCACTCTGGGCTGGCAGACCATGCCTTAGATACCCACCATAAAATTCGTTGGAAGAAAACAAAAATAATTCATCGCAGCAAGTTTAAATACGAAAGATTATTCAAAGAATTTTCAGCAGCTCTAAAAAACGTTCCTAACCTCAACAAATTTGGGTGCATGAAACTACCCCAAATTTGGGAGACTTACATTATGAGAACTTCAGCCCAACTGCCAAGACTACCAAATTAGCCTGCCAGAGGGCACCATTAGGACTTTAGGAACAATATTAGTTTCTTGCTTTCTTCCTCATTTGCTTGTGTTAGTGCCTTGAGTGCACATACCATATCTTTATGTTCCTGAAGATGGCAATGTGACGTTGCCGAAATATAGAAGTTATTCATTAAAGTTACCTTTAATTAATATACTTTATATGTGTTGTTAATTCCATAAACTAATTACTAGTCCTGTTATATAGGGTTTTTATAATCCCATATTGTTGTGAGGGGGGTGTGATTGTTGATGAATGTATCTACCCATATGGGTCAGTTTTCTGTAAACAGAGAAAGCCAGGGATCCATTAGGCTGGCATGTAATCAGAGTGTCTAGAAAAGTGAGACCATTGTTGTTTTCTTTTTTCAAGGTGAACTGGATTCTGCGGTATTGATTAAGTGTGGTAGGAAGTTGTGGAGTGTGTCTAAGCCATGTGTTCAAATAGAGAACACATTATCCACATAGCATAGCCAGACAGTGGGTTTTTGTGGGCTGAGTTTAAGGCTTTTTTTTTTTTCAAAAGTCTTCATAAAGAAGTTTGCTATTGGGGGAGAGAGTTTAGAACCCATAGCTGTACCCTCTATCTGTTTGTTCAATTTTCCCTGCCAAACGAAATAGGCTTAGTTCATAGTGAACTGAAATAGGGCTGAGATAGTGGGAGGAGATTTGGCTTGGATGAGATCTAAGGTATCTTTGAGTGGGACATTTGTGAATAAGGGGGAGACATCAAAACTGACCATTATGTCAGTGTGTTGGAGTGAGAGGTTCTCTATACTGGCTTTAAAGTGGGCTGAGTTTTTAATGTATGATGGTATGTTGCCAGTATAATGTGTGAGTGCTTTAGCTAGATGTTTAGCTAACTTGTATGTGGGGGAATCACTGCCAACCACAATGGGACGTAATGGCACATTCTGCTTATGGATTCTTAGTAGTCCATATATTCGGTGGGGGGAGGTCCAGAGTTTAAATTTATTCCTTTGTCTTTAATTTATATTGGTGAACTTTAGTCTGCTAAAAACTTATCTTCCTTCATACATTGAGTTTGTTACCTACCTTGATCTCATTCCATCTCTTCCTGCTTTTGTAATTTACATGATATTCATAAATTATTTGATAAATAGATATCTTCATGTGGTTTAAATTGTGTAATGTGCATAGAGACAAATAAGAAAAGAACATCAGATTGCACAGGGGAATGATTCTCAACAGTGACTATCAATGCCTCTTGAAACAAGCCTCTATTATGGAAGGTCATTCATTACACAGGCCCGATCAACTGTCTCTGGATTTGCCAGTAGATTAAGTTTGGAAGACAGTGATACTCATTTGCTTGTGACTGCCATTGAATGATAATGATAGTTTTTCAGCGATTTTGCATTAGGAATTTCTTATATGCTTTCTGGACATGTAGTTAATGTTATCTGATTATGGATAACATTAGTACCATGCTTAGCAAATTACATATTGGTAACTCTTGTATGAGTGAGTTTCCCAAGGTAATGCATTTTTTGCTCAATTTGGAATCTTTATAGAAACTGAAAGCTTTCAGAAATGGTTTTGTACATTGCTTTCAACTTATGTACATTAGTGCACAGATTTTGAAATGTCATTAGATTTAGTAAACTAATTGCAATTTTTTTTTTTCATAATATAACAAATTATGAAAATAGATTATGATTGTTGCAGAATTGGGACCAATTGAAAATTGATTCTGTATAAAGAATTGTTCATAAAATGGCATAGTGAACTTGATTTTTGAACAAATAATCCTTCATTGTTTTTTACAGCATTCCTTTTAGCATTATGTCAGAATACTAAAAACATCAGAAACAAAGAGGGCAGTTTGTGGCATTCTTCTTCAGCTTATCCTACTTAAGTAGGGTCGCTGCTTTTAATGAGTCTCCTCTACATCCTCCTGTCTTGGGCTGTAACCACATCCAAGTTCTTTATCATCAGGTCCTCCTCCACCAGCTTCCTTCATCTTTTCTTTGGCTGCCTGCACTTCCTCCTTCCCTTCACATTCATCTGCATGACCTTCCCACATATTCGTCCTCCATCCTCGTCACATGACCAAACCATCTCAGCCTTGCCTCCTGTATCTTCACTCCTAAGTTTGTAACTTTCACCATTCCCCTTACATAGTCATTTCTCAAATGATCCTTTCTGGTCATACCACACATCCACCTAAGCATTCTCATCTCTGCTACTTCCATCCTGCTGATGTTATTTTTCCTCAGTGCCACAAGTTTCCCTAGGATATGTCATAGCTGGTCTCACCGCTGTCCTGTAGATTTTTCCCTTTAGATTGACAAGCACCCTCTTATCACATAGCACTCCAGCTATCTCTCTCCCGTTCCACCATTGATTGTATCCTGCATCCCACTTCCTTTTCAGCATCTCCATCCTCTTTCACTGTCGAACCTAAATACGAGTATATATAGTCACTAACCTTCCTGATGACATTTCCTTCCAGCTCCAGATCGGTCTCTTGGCTGCCATCCCCTTTGCAACACATGTATTCTGTCTTACTTCTGTTCCACCTCATACCTCTCTCTTCCAGTACTCTCCTCCAACTTTTCAATTTACCTGCCACTTCTCTTGATTCTGCATTGATTTGCATATAACATTGTCCAGGCACGTCTTATCTCACCTCTTCTGAAATTGACCAAATTTATTGCCATTATTGAGGCTCTTCAATGGAAGAGGATATTGTGTGGGTACACTTGATGTATCCTTTCAGATGCACCAGTTAGTGCTAACACATCCTTGTGTTTGTACTGAATATTATGAAAATTCGTAAGTATTCATATTCAGTTGGTTCAATGATTTTAAATTTAATTTGTTTTCAAATCCAGGAAATGATGATTCAAAACTAAATTTATATATATATATATGTATATATATATGTGTGTGTGTGTTTCATAAAACTAGACAAACTGTATACAAAGTCAGTATAAAATTTATAACTGTGAAACTAATTAGATTCCTGGCCATAAAAATAAAAACTATACTTTTGAAAACACCTTTATTTATAAAGGATTAAATCTTTCATTCACTAACTTATTCTGTTATAATTATCAGTCTACTAGGCTGAGCATATTACTTTTCACAACATGTTCTTACAAAAAACAATGATGTTAATAATAATAATTGTTCTTTAGATTGAGTTCTTTGAGACATTTTTTTCAGAATGTAAAACTAAACTCCTTGTTATTTCTCCTTAACTTCCTTGGGATTATGTAGCATTTCGTCACTTAACACATATATCTTGTTCCATTCCTGTTCACTCTGTCTCACTGTGTGTGTGTGGTGTGTGTGTGTGTAGTCTTACCTCCTCAGGTAATTTAATTATAAGTACAATTACAAATTCTTTACCAGAGGAAAACAGTTTCCTTTAATGGTTTTTAAATGATGAAATGTATCAAATAAAAAGTATAGCTCTTGTTCAGTAATGCCACTTTGCAGTTTCAAATTTTCTAATTCCTTCACTTGTTTCCAAGAAAATGGTTCATCTATATCATTGTCATCTGAATATCTCCTATTACTGTTATTTATTTACAGTATAAGCAAACATTTTAACAAGGTAAATCCTTGTTAAACTGTTTGCTGATACTGTAAATAAATAATGGTAATTGAGTTGTTGTTCTCAAGACAGAAAGAAGAACCTTCATTTTAGTGTTTCTTTGAGTGTTAAATTAGAATGTCATCTGAATATCTCCTTCAATTACTATTATTTATTTACAGTATCAGCAAACAGTTTAACAAGGATTTACCTTGTTAAAATGTTTGCTGATACTGTAAATAAATAACAGTAATAGGAGATATTCAGATGACAATTTACCTTGTTAAAATGTTTGCAGAATCACCCATTCACACATTCTGATTATTAAATTTTAGAGAAACTTCCAAAATAAAATTTCTACTCTTTTGTTTCCAAACTTCCTCCCTCCTTGTTACTTTAAGTACTGATGTTCTTTCTGTCCAGCTGTCAATCTCCTCTGTATGCATGCACACTCATTCAGCTAAGCAGCAAGCAAGAAGTTAGTAATGACTGCCATATTATCATTAGGAAAATTTATTAGGAATATTAACGTTAAATTTATTTAAGGATTTAAGGAAAATTTATTAGGAATCATTAGGAATATTAACTTTAAATCTCATGTGCTACATTAAATTTGAAGTTAAAATTTTATGGTTATAAAGGTCTTCAAGCCACTTAAGGCCTCCAAGTAAACAGGGTGTTACATCATTTTATGCTGCTCAACATCTGTCTAAACACATTTACAAACATTTATGTCATAGTGAGAATCAAACCCTTGAGATTCAAGCCTTTTGGTTGGAGAGCAAAGCTATTATCCTCTTGGTCAACTAGGTTGAGCACAAAACTGTGAGTACAAGAGTGCAGATTGTGTTGTGGCTTTGTTGGCATTTGGCTTTTCCAGCCTGGTTGGACAAGTGGTTAGCATATCTGCTCTCCAGCTAACAGATTGTGGATTTAAATCCCTCTGTAGGCATGGATGTTTTGTAATTTCATTGCCTGGTGTAAGAAACCATCCTGTTTATTTTGAAGCCTGAAGTGGCTTGAAAAGTTCCATGTTTGATCTCTAGAGCAGGGTTTCCAGATTATGTAAAAAATAAAAATACAAAGAAAATATAAAAAAAGGTAATGAAAAAAAAAATTTCCGTAGCCCACCCAGTGTACTAATGTACTATAGATTTACAGATTTTTGTGGGTGGGTGTCATAAAAAATATGACACTGAATTCCTGTAGTTACTGTATTTTTATGTGTTTAGTAGTTTGTTAATGTTCACTAAGTGGAAGCTTGCTGTACTTCATGAAAAAAAAAAAAAAAAAAAAGAAAGAAAGAAGTATCTGACTCCCTCACATACGTGTTGTATGTAAATTATGTGATGGAGTCAGATGTTTCTTTCTTTTTTTCAAGTACAGTAATCTGCCACAAATTACTAGAGTCTCGTCCAAAGTCCTTAGGCACAATGCAAGATTAAAAGAAATTTACTACAGCAAACTACCCACTATAAAAATTATCCCTGTAGTCCCTCTGAATTTGTGATAGGGTCAGCTGTTTAATGCTCTATTCTCTAGGGTATTGATAATGCCAAATTTTTGACAGTGTGGTGGGGAGTATTTTGCAGAGAGGTAACATTTGGCATGAGTAGGTTTACCTAGACTTTTTGAAGTGTATCACATTTTGGTTTTTTGTTTGTCATAACATCTAAAAAGAGTAAATTATGATGCTCTCTCAGTGACAGTGATGAATTTAATCTTTTGATGTGTGTGAGGAAGAAGAGAAAAGTATTTAGTTCTTGCTGAGCATGTTTTTAAATGTAAAAAATACTGAATCATCATTATCACTACCAGATAAGGGCTTGATATTGACTTGCGATATCTTCAGCCGTTTCTTCATATTTCTTCATGAACTAGTTGGCAAGCAGAGATAAAGGAGAGCCCATTGCTAGGCTATTTTGAATGATCTATATCTGGCCTTTCCATCTGAAAAATGATGAGTGAAAGCAGCATTAATAAACTTCACCTACATTCAATAAAAAAGTTTTTTGGTGTGACTGAAAGCTTCTTCCACTGGGAGATTAGTAAATAGGGATATAATTTCAAGAATAACTAGAGAATCTAGAGGAGGCAGTTTCTGGCTCTGAAAGCTTTTGAGTCATGTCATGTTTAGGTGTTGTTAATGTGAAAGGGTAGATATATATATATATATATATATATACTGTTGAAAGTTTATTTTTCACTTGGTCAGACTATAATAAATTTAGTTTAATCCTTTATCCAAGTGTGTGCAAACAAAGTTTGCGCCTGAAAGTATCTTCAGGACTGAGCTAAGGTGGTACAACACCGGGCGACTCCTTGCAAAGGTGGAGCAAGCTACCAACCCTCCTATCTCAGTATCTCCCATAATGCAAAACACATCTCCTTGCAGATATGTATAATGTTATGCATTAAATGGGAAGGGCCACTACCCAGACTAGTTTCGACCTTTATTGAGGTCTCTTCAGTGGGAGCCAGGCCCAAGTGGAGATACCAAGGCAGAAGCATTAGCAAGGTCATCTCATCCTATAGGAGCTGCCAAACGGTTTGCCACCTTTTTATTAAATTACTCTGGATTAGAGAAAGATGTTGAAAGTTTATTTTTCACTTGGTCAGACTATAATAAATTTAGTTTAATCCTTTATCCAAGTGTGTGCAAAGTGTGCAAAGTTTCGACCTTTATTGAGGTCTCTTCAGCTCCCACTGAAGAGACCTCAATGAAGGTTGAAACTAGTCTGGGTAGTGGCCCTTCCCATTTAATGCATAACATTATACATATCCGCAAGGAGGTGTGTTTTGCATTATGGGAGATACTGAGTTAGGAGTGTTGGTAGCTTGCTCCACCTTTGCAAGGAGTTCCCTGGTGTTGTACCACCTTACCTCAGTCCTGAAGATGCTTTCAGGCGCAAACTTTGTTTGCACACACTTGGATAAAGGATTAAACTAAATTTATTATAGTCTGACCAAGTGAAAAATAAACTTTCAACAGTATAAATATATATCTACCCTTTCACATTAACAACAGGAATCACCATGAAATTGCCACTGTTGCCCTCCATGCATGTGACTGTCCTTGTTATTGAGGACATTTTAGTTTCTTCACTGAGTTGTGTAGTGTTGAATTGCCTAAATATAATATATTATTTTAAAAATAATAAACTTGGGTGTTTTTAAAAGCTCCCTTATTGAAGTTTGTTTGGACACCATAATCACATCTTTTATGGCTCTGAAGTTGAAAGCAAAAATAAATATCACTTGGATCTATGTCAGGTAAATAAGAAGTTTCATGTCGATGAGCTATATTTGGTAAAACTTACATCAGAAGTTGGGGCTGTTGTATGGGAACATTATGAGGATGCAATTTCCATTCCCTTTGGGCTTTTTGCAGTTGTTTCTCATTTACATCCCAGAAATGATTCATATTTCCAGATATAAATGTTGGTCAGTGATTTATGAGACTCACTCATAATGCACAGTTCGATTTTACCTAACAAAAGCAATCAACTTTACTTGTTAGGTACTTGGTATATCCTGGCATTATAAAATGAAGAGGATTTTTATTGTGGTCATAGTTGTTTGTTTTCATTTTCAGATTTTTTTTTTCTCTCAGAAATCACATTACCAATACATTTCTTCTAATTCTCATGCATGATAATAAAATGAAAAGTGATGTATTGAATAAAACACTGGCTAATGCAATGAGATATGACCTTAGCTTTATTAGTAGTAAATCCAAAGATACCACTGCAAAAAGACACCAATTGATATTTTCTGATCATGTATAGTGGTTGAATGTAGTTATTTATTTCTTTAATTTGCAATGCCAGTATTGTGTTATATAAATGCTTCAGATAATGAATTTTCATTATTGTTGTTTTCTAGTAATCACGCTCCACCTGACTTTGAATTTCGTTTAGAAGTCTACAGCCATGTGTTACAGGATGATTTAAGTATTGCCAGTACACCAAGGAAGATTAAAAAAAAAATTTCTAATTCTATTAGCAGAACAATAGGAAGAAAATTGGCAGCAAGTCTTGTAAGTTTATTATTATTATTTTTATTATATTGTTTTGTTTTATAGGGAAGGAAATTTTTGAAATCGTCATGTTTGCAAATATCGTGTAATACTATGTAATACTCTGATAAAGCAGCGTATTACTTTCACTTACACCACACAGATAGTATTAGAGAAGTTAGGACTAAAATTCAGAATTGCATTGACAACAGAAAAATATTCTGGTGGTTAACATGGATTTACTGAAGGAAGATTGTGCTTTAGCAATCTGCTTACTTTTTATAATAAGGTGACAAATGCATTGGATAAGGGTGTTGCATATACAGTGGTATATTTAGATTTTGTAAAGGCGTCTGATAAATTGCCACATGACAAGCTGGTAATTAAATTGGAATGGATGGGGCTGAACAATAGATTACTTTAAATTAAGGGGATAAAAATCCCTTATTGTTTTTCAGCCAGTATGCGAAACGCTAAGATCGAGAACTACGATCTAAGTGTTTCATGCTGACGAACTATCGGCGAATCCAAGCGTAAGTGACCACTTGGTAGTGCCACACCAAGGCAACTCGATGCAAAGGTGGAGCAAGCTCCCTCACTATTCTTGATATTTTCTCATAATGTAAAACACACAGCTCCTAGGAGATGTAATACTGCTTTACATTATGAGGAGAGGTCACTACCCAGACCGGTTTCAACCTTTTTTGAGGTCTCATCAGTGAGTAGCTAGACCTAGAAGATATCAAAGTTTTAAGTGAAAAGAACTTACATACCTTCGCTATACAAATGCCAGAAAGGTGTGCCACTATAGGAGCTGTGTGTTTTTACATTATGAGAAAATATCAAGAATAGTGAGGGAGCTTGCTCCACCTTTGCATCGAGTTGCCTTGGTGTGGCACTACCAAGTGGCCACTTACGCTTGGATTCGCGAATAGTTCGTCAGCATGAAATGCTTAGATCGTAGTTCTCGATCTTAGAGTTTCGCATACTGGCTGAAAAACAGTAAGGGATTTTTATCCCCTTAATTTATTATCCCCTTAACTTTGCCAGAAAAAATAGCTGTTTGGCTTTTCTTCTTAATAGATTACTTCGCTGGATTGGAGATTGGCTGTCTGATAGGTATCAGCGAGTTGTCTATGGAGGAGCGATATCCCAGAAGAGGAAAGTTACTAGTGGTGTTCCCCAAGGGTCTGTTTTGGGTCCATTGCTGTTTAATTTGTATGTAAATGATATTTGGAGAGGTCTGAATGGTGATATGCAGTTGTTTGCAGATGATGATGATGATGCAAAGTTGGGGAGAGCTATCAGGAGTAGAGCAGATACTGTAGCTTTGCAAGAGGACTTGAATACATTGGCTGAATGGGTAAATGAGTGGGGATGTAATTTAATGTTGAAAAGTGTAAGGGATTGAAATTTGGGAAACAGAGATGGGATGTAGAGTACACAATCGGTGGAAATAGCTTGAAAGTGGTAGAGGAGATGAGAGATCTGGGAGTGATTGTGGACAAGCACCTAAAATTTTGGGGACATGTTACTAAAATTGTGAGGACAACACAGCAGATAATGGGAATGATGCGGAGGGCACTGACTTGTAGATGTAAGGATGGTCCCTTTATATAAGGCTTTGATCAGGCCACATATGGATTACTGTGTGCAGATTTGGTCACCTGGTTTTCAAAAACATGAAGATGTTTTGGAAAAAGTTCAGAGATGATTGACTAAGGTGGTTTCTGGTCTCTGGATTGAGTATGAAGACAGATTGGCAAATAGGAGGAGGAGAGGGGATATGATTGAGAGATATAAGCTGTTAAGAGGTTATTACCAGATTAATGTCAGGGAGGTTTTGCACAGAATGGGTGAAGATAGGAAGATAAACAAGAGTCATCCTTGGAGGCTGTATAAGGAGGGTGTGAGCAAGGGAGTGAGGAGCAGGTTTTTTATATGGAGAGTGGTGAGTGATTGGAACGCATTGCCCGAGAGAGTGTGGTGAGTGCAGAGACAGTGAATAAGGCACGGTATGATAAAGTATGTGTATAACAGTGGGCCTCCCATGACGAGTCTTTGGCTCCATGGAGGCTTTTTATAATAATAATAATAACATACTGTCTGTATGGTGGAAATTATTGTCATGATTTTTGACCAAATCAAAATTACTTTGATTCTGATGTGAGCAAAGAAAGTCACAGAAACATTTGCATGCTAATAATCATGTGAAACAGATTGTGTTTCATGGTCATAGTGGCTTTGTTACTTGACAAGCATTTTTGCTGGAATAAATACTTTGTGTTAATAAGTATACTAAATACAACAGAAATATATTTTTTCATGAAGATCTTCCACATCACAATGTGCTGAAGCATTTTATTACGAAGCTTCTTGAAACTAGTGCAAATGCATTATGATCTGCTAGCCTATGTTAGAGTGCAGAGTGGTGTTCAGATTGCTTCTTATGAAGGTCAGAAAAACTCATCTCATAAATTGTCATCTAATATTCACATGTTAGTTTTGCATGTTAAATAATTATGAGAGGGAATGTGTTTCATTTCAAAGTGGCTTTTGTTGCTTGAGATCAGCGTGTTTGCTGATACACATTTTGTGCTAAGCATACTAAGTTAGGTACAGCAGAAATGAACAAGCAAGTAACATGTTTTTTACAAAGATATTTTGCATCTAAGTATAGTGAGGCCAGTTGGATCAAGTTCCTTTACACTAATTTTCTTGCTGATGCTACTATGATCTGCAGGCTTTTGTTAATAGAGAGAGAGATCACAGAATGCATTCTAATTAGTGTAATTGTTAACTTTTTTATTGCTGAGAAAATAGAAGCCAGCCAAGCTCTCCTTGCAGACTTATTTTTTTATAATTATATTTTACAAAAATGCAAAACATTCTTTTCATTTCAAGGTAAACCAAACTTGTTGACACATAAATTGTGTTTTATTGAAAATCTTTCTCAATTTTTTATACAATACTGAACATTCTGCATCATCTCCATCATTCTTTCAACATTTAGCCATTGTGTGATATGTTTTGAAATGGAGATAGATGAAAAGGGCAATACAGCATTTATTACACACATATCTGCTCTCTTTTTCCTTTTCCTTCTTGTTATATGAGGTGACTGAATTGTTAGATCCTGAATTAAGGAATCTTACTAAGAAATTATTCATTCAGAATCCAACATATTAAACTTACTAAAAAAGAGAAATACCTGCACATCAGCTGAAATTAAAAGTGAAACTTCTTCACTTTATGTATAAAGTTTGCATTATTTATTTCATGTACGATATATTTAATCTATTGTGTTCATATTAAGATTTTATTAGAGTATGTCTTAAAATAGGGATAATCTGACTTAATTTAAGCCTCACTTAAGCTGTGTAAAATTAACTGTGAGTCATCAAATAGTTACTAATTAATAATTCTTGGAAGGTATAAAACTACATGTGTACAGAGTGATGCTGGCGGCAGTAGCTTAAGCAGAACGTATATATTGACGCGAATTCTGGGAATACAAGAGCATAACAGCGTCGGGAAAAAGCAAGGGGTGAAAAGATATGGGTCGTGTACAAAAGGGACTGAGGAAAAAGAGGGCGCTCTAACGAAGAGTATAAAGGGACGAGCGCCGTATCGGGACCTCTCTTGTATCGTTTTCCTGTTTGGTGGTTCGGAAGTTCGTGTGTGTGTGGGGGGGGGGGATGAAGCGTCTGTGCTAAGATAAGATGTCGGACAGCAGGCTTTCTTGAAAATGGAGAAGGATTCTACGCAGAGCTGAAGGTAAAAATTTCGAGTCCTAGCAGAATTAAGCCGTCGCTGAGAAGTCCCATTGAGTTGTTCCTGAAACGCAAAGATTTAAGTCCGTTTTCAGCAGAAATAATGAAGATAGCATAACCCCTACATTGACGTATGGACAGCCAATAGACAAGAAGTAACCAGACGTACACGTGGTGCTGAAAGACGTGGAAAAAGTTCAGTAATGTGAGATTACTCTATTTTGTGTATAAAATTCATTAGAAGAGAGAAGATTGTTTGCGAATGGGAAATTAAGAATAGTATTCTAAAGAACTCTGTGGACAGTCTCTAATTAGAAAGTTAACCTCCTTTGAGAGAGTAAGAAGAATTGTTTGGAAAAGATCTTTAGTAATTGTATGTGATAGGATTAACTTAATGAGATTAGAATTGTGGATTTTAGTAACTGAGTAACATTAGAATGTTTGTTTATATTATCTTATGAATAGCATTACAGAAATTTAGTAACTGAGTAACATTAGAATGTTTGTTTATATTATCTTATGAATAGCATTACAGAAAGGAATTTTAGTTTAACTTCATATAATTTGCTATCTATCCCAATATGCAGTTATTGTGTTTTGCACGCTTTATGACATTTAATTAATTTAGAAAATGTTAACCTCTTAACTCGAGTTTCATTTAGTATTGAGTCATCATTGAGTGTATGAATTTTGTATTCTGTTTAGATATTCCAATAAACATGTCATATTTACCTAAACCTGAGTCATGCCTGATTATGATTCCAAACTACCACTTATAAAAAATAGAACCTATTTTGGTGGGAAGAAATTAGAAAGAGTATATAATTATAGATTTTGGTCACAATTGCAATAATCTGAATCTATATGGCAGTGTTAAAGTAAGATATTGTGTAAGAAAGCCTAAGAATCTAGTATTGTCTCCCTGAGCAAGGATCCTTTTCTGCTATAGGATACTGGCTGGCACAGCAAAATATAAATTCGCCAGTATCCGAAGAGGAAACAATCCTAGATGTAAGCATATTAGGCCCGATATCTGACGAAGTAAAATAGCGATAGATAGAATAGGAAGATATAAATCAGAAAATATAGAGACAGTTACGACATAACAATAGAACAGCCAGTAGGATTTTAATTGAATAAGGTTTTGAATAAGAAAGGACATAATCGAGAAACAACTAAATAGAATAGATATATATAACATATAAATATTTAACAATGGCGCAGCCGGTAGGATTTTAAATGAGTAAGGTTTTGAATAAGGATTTAATCAAGTAACAATTGATTAAGTATAAACGAAGAAAAATAAGAAAAAGTATAAATCATAAAAATATATATATAAAAATATAACAACCTAATGGCATTTTTGTGTTGGAAGAATCAGGGGTTGGGAAGTGTCATCCTTTCTGTCTGAAAGGTTGCTCTCAGTGTATGGAAGTGTTAAAAAATTTCTCTTAACAGTCAGTTTAAAATCTGCAAATATTATGTTTTTCCATATTTTTACTCTGCACAGTGTCTGAAAATTTAGAATTCTTATGTGCATTGGTTGGCCGAGTGGTTAGCATATTTGTGATTGTCTGTGAAAATACTAGTGGTGTTAGTGGGCAGTAGATGGCGTTGGTGTAGATGATGTGGTTCGCTGTAGTTGGTGGATTGAGTGATGAGATGGAGAGCTGTAGAATAGGCTCCATCCCTCGATGAGTCTTTGGACTCCCTGGAGGCGTTATGTAATAATAACAATAATAATAACTTTAAGGCCTTATGCAAGCATTCAGCAGAACTACTTGCTACATCTCACCTGTCAACTGCTTGTGTTATTCTTATCGTATTCTATTCCAAAATGGAACTTCGTTATTGGCTGATTAGGCTGTCTCTCTGTCTTTCCTGATGATTTCATGTAATTTTCATGACATGTGGTCAGCATGCATGGGAGAGGAGAGAGATTAGCAAAACAAGTGTTCAGGAAAAAGACCCATAAAAAGACCAAGATATAGGTGGATTGATACAGTAAAAAGCACCTTAGAAGATAGAAATATAAAATCTGATAATGTTGGAGTCTTGACAGGTAACAGATTGATTTGGAGGAAAATTGTAGATAGGAAGTTAGTAATTATGTAAATTTTTCATTTAGTACTATCATATCCTGTACCCCTTGAGGGTACATGTCAGGAATTTGAAGATGATCAGCATGCACACTTTCCACTATTTGTACTATCTCTTTTCTTGTTTTAAAGAATGCAGGAACATAGTTCCTGCATGAATTCTCTTCATGACTCAACTACTCATATATAGAGGCTATTGACCTCATGTCAGTTGTCTTAGTATTCCTTAATGCAAAGCACACTTTTGGACATATATTTTACTATCCAGACAAATTTTGATCTTTCTTGAGGTCTCATCACTGTTAGCTAGACCCATTAAGACATTCAAGTTATATAAATCATGGCAGAAGTCATATATTTTCAGTTGATGTGAAGTTATCCTCTGTATACAATTAGTCTGGTTGTGAAGATACTTCACCCTCAGACTGTTTATGAAGGCTAGGTGATCAATGTGACACATTGATCAGGAGATTTCTACTATATGCACAAGTACAAATATTTTCCTCTAGATAGTAGATGAAGGCATAAGTGCTCAAGTTTAACTGAATTATATTCATGTCACCAGATGCCAGCAAAATGCAAACGCATGTTCAAGATAACTCATGCTTAGCAGTGATAAGATTAATATTAATCACCATTTAAATGAGAAACTTAAATCCATCTGTGTGGTAACATCTTAAACATACAAATAATTCAAATTCATAAGTTATCTTTATACATTGAATTGAATCACAAATATTTGTGATTCAATTCAATGTATTGATTCAAATATTGAATCACATTGAATCACAAATAACTACCACCAGTTGTGTTTTCCATTTCTGAATTAAAGCTGGAGCAACTGGAAGAAATCAGACTCATAGTCATGGTACAAGGCCAACTAATTCAGTGCAGGATTTAATTTAAAAACAGCAGGGGAACCATGCACTGAGTAATTACCATTGTGGTTGGCCAAATCAGAATGCATAAGAATTAGCACCTGATGTTATTCTTTGATTTATGTATATTCATATTTATAGCTTGCCTGCTGACTTCTTGAATGGCAACCAATTTCAAGAAGAGTGATGTGGACGGATTTCAAATGAAGAAAAAAAAAAAAAGGAATTAAAACTCAATGTGAGGATTAGAAAGGAAATTCTTTACTGAGTGCTCTAGTCAATGAGATTTATGCAATCACGCTTGAGAAGAGGCTAAGTGAAATTGTGGAAGAGAAATGTGAAGGAGAACAAGCTGGGTTCAGGCCAGTCTGGTTAGCCAACTAACAGCCTATGGGTTCAAATCCTGCTGTCGGCATGGATGTTTGTGATTATCCTTAGGTGGAAGATAAGTCACTAGCCAGTGTGAGACCTTCTCTCCATTTACTAAAGGCCTGAAGTGGCTTGAGAAAGTTCTACCTTTGATGTCTAGAGCAAAGTTTCCAGATCATGCAGTAAATAAATATGATTTCAATTCGTGATTTTTTATAGATGACAATGCCACATAATATTGTACACGAGTAGTGATTGAAGATATTAATTGAATCGAGTGGCCAGCAGGCTTCCCAGATCTCAATCCCACAGAACACTTTTGGGATGCAATAGGGAGAATGTATTGCTGTTCGAAATTCCCCTCTAGAAAATAAACAACGCCTTATCCTTGCTCTGAAGGAAGAGTGAATCAGTTTGCCTCAAGAACTCCTGAATCAATTTTTACTACGTATTGTATGATGTGAGAGCAGCATACCAGTTTGAGTTGGACATATTCCATACTGAAATGTCTCTCTCCACGTAGTTTTCTGTAATCTGTACATTATTTCCTTTACCACATCCTTAGGAAATTATGTACAGTGCACAGAACATATTTGGGGCACAATAGGCAGATGCATTGTTGCTTGAAATTCCCCTCTAGAAAACAAACAAGGCCTTATCCTTGCTCTGAAGGAGGAGTGATTCAGTGTGCTTCAGTCAAACATCTACATCCAAGAATCCAGTTCACTATGGAAAAGGAAAAGAACAATTGTGTACCCTTCCTAGACACCTTAGTCACACGCCTGCCTAATGATACACTTACCTTCACCATATACAGAAAACTCACACACACAGGCAGATACATTCACAAACTCTCCCACCACCACCCCTCTCAACAATATGGCATTATTAAAACTCTTACCAAGAGAGCCCACAATCTTTGTTCCAGTGGAACCGCCCTCACTACTGAGCTTAACCACATACACAGCACTTTCCTCTCCAATGGCTACAGCGATCACAGTATCAAAAAAATAATCAACTCCTCCCCCATTCCCCGTCCTTCTCGTCAACAAGATTTTAAAAATGCCATCACCATACCCTACATCCGTGGCACATCCGAAAAAATAGCCAAGATACTAAAACAATACAACCTACACACAGCATATAAGCCCCACCGCAAACTTGCTACCCTTATCCGTTCTACGAAAGATCAGCTCCCTCCTCTCTCTCTGCCTGGAGTTTACAAAGTACCATGTTCCTGTAAGCTGCCGTACTTTGGACAGACAGGCAGATCAGCATCCATCCGTCTAGAGGAACACAAGTCTTACATCTTCAAACACAACTATGGCCATTCAGGCTTGGCTGACCATGTTTTGGACACCACCCACAGGGTATCATGGAAGAAAACCACCATGCTCCACCACAGCAAATTCAAGAAAGAGAGACTTTTCTTAGAAGCAGCAGCAGCTCTCAAAAACCAACCAAATCTCAATAAATACGGTTGCATTAAGCTTCCGAAGATTTGGGAAACACTCATCACCAGAGTTCCCACCTTACATTCCAGGCCACCTACTACTGCCCTTAGAGGGTGCTCTACCTAGATAGGACTTTAGTGTCACCCACGTGGTTGGGCTTAGTATTGTTTGTTATTTGTGTATATGTTACATTAATTGTTTTTGTAATCCCCGTAGATGTCCTAGTGACTAGGACGAAATATAGGAAGTATTAAATTCTATTTTAATTCTTTGTGAGTGTTGTGAAAAATCCATTAAACCTCCAACATGATATCCTCACAGCACTTAAGCCTCTACACACGTGATTCAGTGTGCCTCAAGAACTGATCACTTGATGATAAGAATGGTATGATGTTGTGAGAGCTGCAATCACAGTTCTGGGTGGACATATTCCATACTGAAATGTCTCGCTCTCTCTGCATAGTTATTTGTAAGCACTGTACATTATTTCCTTAACTACATCCATAGGTTTAATATTAAATCTGGTGTGAGACAAGGATGTACATTATCCCCCTCTGTTATTCATTATCTATATGGATCACATTATGAAGGAATGTGGTATTAAACCTAATATCAAAATTGGAGATGTTAATCTCAGCGCTTTAATTTATGCAGTTGATATTATACTTTTAAATAAATCCAGTACAAATCTGCAAGATTCCCTGACAAAATTGAATAATTGTCAGAGAATAAATAATATTCCCTGATATGAAAATCATCAATAATAAGACAAAGACAATGAAAATATGCCAGTACATTGAAAATATCAACTGCATCTTGAATGGAGAACCCATAGAATAAGTAAAGCATTAGGCACAATTTTTTAGTGAAGATGATAAATTAAATATAGAAGTAGACAACAGAATCAATAAAGCTGGTATGGTAGGAAGTCAACTAAATAAATTTATATGGAATAAGAAAGAAATTAGTCAAAACATTAAATTAGCTGTATACAAGACAGTGTTCAAACCATTTTTAACTTAGGGATCTGAGAGCTTGGTCAGAAGTAAAACACTTGACCAAAGACTAGAGACTGCAGATATGAGAGTCCTGAGGAAGATTAGGGGCATTAACAGATGGCATCAATGGCAATATCATATTAAAAAAGAGGATATTAGGAAAGTACTTTACATTGTCAGCATCCAGGAATGCGTTAGCAGAACTAATCTCAGTTGGTATGGTTGCTTAAATGGGCAAGGAAAGATTAGCAAAACAAGTGTTCTCCGCCAGGTTGGAAGGAAAAACGACCCAGTGGAAGACCAAGATATACACCCTCTTTCCAAAAAGAAACCGAACGTTTCGAAAATAGAAGAAACTAGTGGCACCACCTGTTGTATCTTTTTGTTGTCGAAAGCAGCAACCTTCATTAGTGTTGTCAACTGGTTATGACATTTTTTTTGTTAGAAGCCGAGTTATAGTGCCAAGAGTGACAGTGTGTTTTGACATACGGTCGGAAAATAAGTTTCAAACAGAGAGCTGCAATTGACTTTTGTGTTAAACTTCGTAAAAGTTTTATCGAAATGCATCAAATGCTTCAAAAAGCATGCAACGATGAATGCTTATCCCATACTCAAGTTTATGAGTGGTTTAAGCGATTTCAAAGTGGTTGTGAGACTCTTGAGGACGACGAAAAGCCAGGCCAATCAAAAACTGGACTGAGTAAAGTTAACATCCAAAAAGTGCATGATTTCATCAAAGAAAACCCGAAATCATCCATGAGATTGATTGAAGATGAATTGGGGATTCCAAAATCAACTGTGCACAACATTTTGACCGAGAGTTTGGGCCTTCGTAAATTGAATTCACGATTTGTTCCCCACAAATTGACCGACGACCAAAAAATGTATCGAAGTGAACACTGCAAGGACCTCATTAAAACCGCTTCTAAGGTTTTAAAGAGGAAACGATCATTACTGGTGTTGAAATGTGGTGTTTTGAGTATGAGCCCAAAAGAAAGTGCCGAGTGGAGACCACCAGAAGAGGGGCTTCCGAAAAAAAGTCGCTTGGAGAAGTCAAAAGTATAGACAATGCTGATTTGTTTCTACGATTCCAAGTGCATTATCCACAAAGAATTTGTTCCACCTGGCCAAACGGTCAATGGCAAGTTTTATCTCAAAATTTTGAAGTGATTGATGGCGCGAGTTCGTCACGCATGCATGAATATCGTGATGCAGCAGGTGGTCACTTTTGTGCGATAATGCACCATCTCATCGTTTGAACATTGTGAGACAGGTTTTGAGCAAACACCAAGTTTGTTTGATCACTCGCCATATTCACCTTATTTAGCACCCTGTGACTTCTTTCTCTTCCCCCAACTTCTTTTGCTCATGAAAGGAAAGCGATATGACACATTAAAAACGTTCAAGCGGCAGTAACCACGATGTTTAATATCCCAAAAACCGATATAAAAAACTCATTTAACGAATTAATTGACCATGCCAAATGCTGTATCGAAGCTGAGGGAGAGTATATTGATTAAAATAAACTATTTGAATAATTATAATTGTCCTGTGTTTTATTTTCCATCAAAAGTTTGGTTTCTTTTTGGACAGAGGGTGTAGATGGATTTATATGATAAAAACCCTCAGAAGATAGAAATTTAAGGTCTAATAATGTTGGAGTCTTGACAGGTAACAGACTGATTTGGAGGAATATTGTGGATAGGAAGTTAGTAACGATGTAAATTTTTCATGTAGTACTATCATATCCTGAACACCCCTTTAGGGTACATGGCAGGAATTTGATGATATCAAAAACGTATTATAATTTAATTTGTTTGAAATTTATAACACATTTTTGTGTAATATAATTTATTAGTATGCTGGCAATAAATTTCTCTATATTTGGTTGTAGTAATGAAAATTTTTTCACATACAGGTAAAAATATAGTTCATCCTTAGCTTTTGGACACCAACGCACATCATTCACAGACTGTTTGCTTATGGTTGGGTGAAGGATTAAAATAAGAATATAATTTATTGTCAAGTATAATATACACAATCTATATTAGGGTTGGAAATCAGTGGTTAGAATTGAAGGTGCTACAAGAAGATGGTTTAGTGTAAAATCTGGTATAAGAAGTCTAGGGTGCATTCCATATCCACTCTTATTCATTATTCTCATTATGAAGGAAAGTGGCATTAATCCTGTTAACAGAATTTGAGAAGTTAATCTCAGCAGTTTTCTTTATGTACGTGATGTCATGCTCCTAAGTAAATCCAGTACAAGTCTGTCAGATTCCCTAACCAAATTAAATAACTTTTATCAATCAGGGATATTGAAAACATCAACTGTGAAGAAGCAAATTACTGTATTTGCCAGCATATAAGATGCACTTTTTTTTCTTTGAAAATAGGTCCGAAAAACAGGGTGCATCTTATACGCTGATACCGAGTTTTTTATTACTTTCATTTCTGGAAATTTTCTCTGTTCCGAGTTACGCGAATTCTTTCTTGCTTCCTTGGGTTTGTTTGAGAGCATTCCAGTTACGTAGAGTTCAGTGGATGTGCATGCACTGTCATCGACGATCACAGCTGTGTTTTTGTTCGTTTAAACTTTCCAATTGTTGTTGCAGTTGTTGTGAACAGTGATAAATTTCTGCCGCTAAATTTTCTCTAAATTTCTTGGCAAATTATGACTGAAAAACGTCGGCATTGCTACAATATTGCATGCAAGCTACGTGTCATTGCGTATGCTAACGAACATGGAAACAGGGCTGCAGAGAGGCATTTCGGTCCACCCCCAACTGAGAAAATGACAAGAACTTGGCAGAATCACGAAGAGGATCTAAAAAATCTTTTTTGTCCAAAAAAATGTGTACAAAAAAGGGGGTGCATCTTATACTGCGGCAAATACAGTAAATATGAAATATAATTAGCAAAGTTGGTATGATAAGATCTTAACTAAATTAATTTATATGGAATAAGTGAGAAATTAGTTAAAACACTGAACTATCTGTATGCAAGATAAGAGTCTGAGATCTGGGTTAGAAATAATTCTTGATCAATGACTGGAGACCACAGATGTGAGAGTTCTGACAAAGAATCAGAGAGTGAACAGATGGCTTCAATGGCTGAGACATATTAAAAATGAGGATATTAGGAAGGAACTGGCAATTGTTCCAGGAATGTGTGAATAGAGTTAATCTTATGTAATATGGTCACTTAATGGGAGAGGAATGGTTAGCAGAACAATTGTTTTTTTTTTTTTAAAGGATTGCAGGTAAAAAACCTGAGACCAAGTTTTAGGTGGATTGATACAGTAACAATACTATGTAATAAGCACCTTCCAGTGTGTGTGTGTGGCTTCCTTATAAACATAAGATAATGACCCATTTATAACTAGTCATGTAATTAGTGTGTCTAGTAATGGAAGATGGTTGTTTATTTTTCTGTTGTGAAGTGTATTTTTGGCTATTGGCTGTTATGCAATACAAATATACATTGCTTAAAATGAAGCCAATGGATACCTCCCCCCCCCCCATGGGCAAGGTTTATTGTGCCATGTAACAAATCATGTGTTTGTAGTCGGTATAAATTGCAAGAATATGATGCTCCCAATTCAGTTTGACTGTGTCTGGGTGAAACAGCTCCGAGAAGGGAACTGATGGAGTTTGAAAGAAGTGTTGTGTTAGGATGCCATGTTGCAGTCCTATTTGTTCAGAAAAGTTGACAAATTGGGCTATCCCAAATCAACAATCAGTGATACTATAATGAGATGGAAGAGCAGAAGTTGAACTGCAAGTGCTACCTGCAGTGGATAACCCACCACACTCACCGAATGTGAGAACAGTGGGTGAGTGTGAAGGATAATATGTGAAAAAGCCATTTGTCGGCCAACATGTTGAATGCAAAGTTCCAGGCATCAATTGGAACATGAATCTTCACAAAATGGAACCAAGGCTCCCAATATGGGTTTCCATGTTAAGGAATCAATGTGCAAGCCACACAGAACCAACATGCAGCATCGTCTTCGGTGGGGCAAAGAGTAGGTACAGTGGAACGTAGAGGCTTGGAAAACTGTGTTAAGGAGTGAGAAATCACTCTACACCAGTGATGGCAAACCTATGATACGTGTGTCAGCACTGACACACTTGAGGGTTTCAGGTGACACACCTTGGATGTTGAAAGATATTGGTATTCTGATGAAGAAACTGCAATAAATCGTGTAAGATCGCTCTCAGTTAAGGCGAAGGTAGGTTTCGGTTCTATAATGAGATGGAAGTATGGTTAGCCTATTTCTATTTTATTTTGTAACTAGCCTATGAACAACGAGTGTTTTAAATTTGTTTTCTTTCTTAATGATTATAATTTATGCATAGTCATATGATATTATAAAAACTTCTAAAAATTATCAATATTATACGATACAAACTTATAAATACATGCTTTTTATATTATAAACATAGTTTTCATTTGACTTCTGTGTGAAATTCATTCATGCCTGCATTCCAAATCTCTCGACTGAGTAATACAAGTTCTAAACATATTTGAAACCACTTTAACAGAAAATATAATTTGCAGCATTAAATATTGAATTTATCTGAGTAAATAATGAAAATTTTTTATAGTTGCAATAAATTCAGTAAATTTCATTAAATAATGCAAATTGTAACAACTTACGATGACGATGACGTCGCAACAAAACTAAATAGCTGCTATTTAGTAGCATGATAGAGAGTAAAACGTAACAAAGTTGCTATGAACGTACCGGTAATAAATCTGCAACCCTGCTGAAAGAAGTAGTGGTAGTCTTGCATGGTCTGCCACTTAAGTAATTTTGAGTTGCTGGTGTTCAATTCATTTCCAGTAATTATAATCAGCAGTAATTATAGCTTAATTACTGCTGTATATAATTGTGCTATTTTTTAATTTGTGAACCCTTTTACAATGGCAGCTAGCACTAATAAAAAACTAAAATTTTCACAGAAAGGAAGTGGAAGAAATTTCCAAGATACCTGGACTGAACAATATGGTGTTATTGATAAGCATGTGGAATAGCCTTCCCGAAAACTTTCATGCTCTTAAAATCTTTG
Organism: Typopeltis vanoorti; assembly: GCF_054136105.1. Classification (NCBI taxonomy): domain Eukaryota; kingdom Metazoa; phylum Arthropoda; class Arachnida; order Uropygi; family Thelyphonidae; genus Typopeltis; species Typopeltis vanoorti. The sequence continues at coordinate 44,263,397 of NC_143553.1, forward strand.
CTAAAGCTCTTCTAACAATTTTCTCTTCTACATAGTCTTGTAAAACTCTATTTTCTTCCTTAAATAATATCAAATAGATTGAGCAATGATTTGAGCGCTGCCTGTGTAGCATTAAAATGTACACACTATAGCCATTCTATAAAGCAACTTTCTACCAGTACTCAGCAACAGAAAATTCATTAAATGTAATGTAAGTTTGCAATTTCACTTTATTAAATTAATTGTATAATATGAATTCATAGATTTTATATCAATGTCCTATTAAATAAATAGCCTAATATGATATGTATAAGTCACCATCTATGATTATGTAGTTGAATTTATAATGCATGTATGCAAGTGGCACATCAACAATGTCAATATTTAAAAAAAAAGATGTCTGACACACTTGGGTAAAAAGGTTCGCCATCAGTGCTCTACACCCTCTTCCGAGCAGAACCAGTGTGGCAGATGCTCAGTGAATGTTTCTTACCGGAGTGTGTAATCCCTGTTATGAAATTTTTTGATTTGGTCTCGGACCTCTGTTTGTGGTGCCACGGACATTGAACTCTGAGAGGTATCTGAACATTGTGGACAGTGTGATGCATCCTCTTTATGACATTTCTACAGAATTGACTATTGTCTCTTTCAGTAATATGAGGTAGTCTGAAAAGTTCTCAGCCTAACAATGAAAAAACGAATTTATAATTTCAAAATTATTTTTATTTTTCAACATAATCTCCCATAAGACTAATACATTTATTCCAGCGATGCTCCAGCACCATTATCCTATCCCAGTAGTGGTTTTCAGTAAGATCTGCAAAATACCTCTCTACAGTTGCAATCACCTCTTGATTCAAAGAAAAACGCTTACCAGCGAGGAAGAGGTTTAGTTTTGGGAAGAGACAGAAGTTAGAGGGAGCCAAATCTGGGGAATAGGGTGGATGTTCCAACAATTCATAGTGCAGATCCCTTAATTTTCCCATTGCCGAAACACCTTTACAGGCAGGTGCATTGTCTTGATGAAAGATGATTTTTTTCTTCTTCTGCAAACCAGATCTTTTCTCATGAATTTTTTTGTCTAGTCTTGTTAAAAGATCAGAATAATATTCCCCAGTTATTGGTTTATCCTTTTCAAGATAATTAATAAACAAAATGCCTTTAGTATCCCAAAACACCGATGCCATGACCTTTCCTGTTGATGGAACCAACTTTGTTTTTCTTCTTTAGCGCCGAACAACCGGCTTCTGTCCACTGTTTTGACTGCTGTTTGAATTCTGGTGTGTAATGGTGAATGCAAGCCTCATCCATGGTAATAAATTGACACACAAAATTACTTTTATTCTTGTTAAAATGCTCCAAGCACCGTTCAGTGATTTTCATGTGAGTGCGTTTTTGATCTGTTGTGAGCAAGCGCAGCACCCATCATGCACAAAGCTTTTTCATTTACAATTCTTCATGTAAAATATATTCTACACGTTCTTTTGAAATGCCTATAGTCTCAGCAATTTCAAACACTTTAACTCACCGGTAATCCAGTATCATATCATGCACTTGATCGATGATTTCTGGTGTTGTTACACTTTTTGAATGTCCATGTGGATCATCTTCAAGGTTGGTACAACCACGGTTAAACTCAGCAGCCCATTTCTTAATTGTCGAAAACAAAGGAGGAGAGTGCCCATAAACTTTTATGAACTTTGAATTTCTTTTGGCATTAAATCTTCTTTTACATACAATTTTATAACTGCACGATACTCAATTTTATCCATTTCAAGGGATACAGATAACACTTGCTTCAGACAGCTGTAAAAAACCAACTTCTTGATAGAATGACTTGCAATTTCACATGGATGCTTATGACAGTGTTGCCATCTATGAACAATGCCGAGAACTTTTCAGACCACCCTTGTATATTACCATATTATATGTTACATGAGCAGTATGAAGAACTGCTGAAGTTAAAGGAGGTCTGAGAGAATTCTTTCACTGTGGCGAGCTTATTTATTATTTATTTAGCGTATGATGATACAACAGCTGCGAGGCCCCTTTTGCAGGCAAATATGTTACCATCTCAATCCCCTCCACTTTTATCCAGGCTTGCAACTGGCATAAAGCCAACAAATCAGGCCTGTGGTTGGGTCTTAGATATTACTGCCTGTAATCCATGTGTGTTCTTGTAGCCAGTTTGCTGTTGTGTGTGAAGAAAAACCAATTTTCAGGTGAAAAAACTCTCTACCTCCGTATGAGACTGACTAACTCACCTTTCATCAAAAGAGACTAGATTCTCACATCATGGATGAGAATCGAACCCATGTGTTTTCAACCGAAGGACTTTGTCTATACCAACTGGGGTACAGAGGAGGATTAGAATTTGCTCGGAAGGAGGAGTGATTCATTTTGCCTCAAGAACTCTTGAATCACTTGTGCTAAGCATGGTATGATGTTATGAGAGCTGTATCGCAGTTTTGGGTGGACATATTTCATATGGAAATGTCTCTCTCTGCATAGTTTTCTGTAAGCACTGTACAATATTTCCTTAACTACATTCTTAGAAAATTTGTAACTTTTGCCAAAAACATATCACAATTTAATTTGTATGAAATTTATAACACATTTTTTGTGTAATATAATTTATTAGTATGCTGGCAATTAATTTGTCCATATTTGCCTGTAGTAATGAAAATTTTTTCGCATACAGGTAAAAATGTAGTTCATCCTTAGCTTTTGTACACCGACGTACATCATGCTCAGATTGTTTACTTATGGTTGGGTAAAGGATTAAAACAAGAATATTGCAAGAACTTGACTTACATACAGCAGTGAGTTTGGATTGGATATCAGTGTGAATGTTTATGTGCGAGAGAATCATCTATGTCCCAACCTGGTTGTTTAACATGAATTGCCCAACATGAGCAATTCTCAATGAGTGGAAGTAGCAAGGTACTTCAAGTATATAAAGATACAACTAGAACTGATGCAGCAAGTTATAAACAAATCTATATCTCTGGGATAGCTATTAATGTATTAGAGAGGCTAGTGAGAAATCAAATCTGGATTGTTAAACTGTGAATGAAATTTTTATATATATTTTGTTCTTCATTCACATTTAACATAACCTATCATATATTAAGCATGACTTGTTTAAAAATTATTTGTTAATCCCTTGCTTAAGAATTATTTTTCATTTATTATTCTTGAATTTCATCAGCTATTATTTGATTAAATAATTTTAATGTATATTTTACTATTGGAAGAACCCAGTGATAAATATAATTTATCTTATTTACTTTATTCCTTCAATAATATTATGAGAAATTATATGCATATAATTTAATGTACCTTATATATATATACTGTAACATATATTTTATTATTATTAATTGTAAATGAAATGAAAGAGAAAATTAAGTAACTGTAATATTTTATTAATGTTTTTCATTACTCAATGTAAAAGTATAGCCTTATGTAACATTAACGCAAATGTTTACGCTTTTGTTCATTGCCATGGAGAGAGAGAAATAAAATGGAACGCGCGTGGATGGACCGTGAGCTTCGATAACGAGGAGAGAAGAAAAAATATATGGGTGGTAATATTAGAGAAAAGAAAGAGGGGAGAGTTTTTTGAAGCGGAAAAAAGGAAGGATATAAGAAGGGGGTGAAAGTAAATAAAAAGGACTGAAGGGCAGGAATTCAAGAGAGTAATATTTAAAAGTGTTCTAAGACGAAGTGAAAACTTATAGATAGCTGAAAGTAAAGTCAGCAGTGGCATTAATAGGGATTTGGTGCCGTATTTGGATAATTAAAGGACTGGAAGGTTAATGAAGGATTCAGAATAGATCCAGTTAGCTTAGAATTACTACTTATTTCTATATTGCTTTTAGGAAGAATTGTACGGAGCTTAATTTGTTGCGAAGTAGTAAACAAGGATATCAATCTGCCCTATAGTTGCCGTCGAGAATTATGGAGCGCGACAAATAATAGTCTAGTTATGACCTTGAAGAATTCCTTTTAAATGTGTTCCATAAGTGTAATAAATATAATTTGAAGATGTACTCACATCAAATCTGACGTGCTGAAAATTAATTCCGGTAAGGACAGTCATATTTTATTTGTTTCTGTGTATGAAGACTTGAGTGATAGTTCCATTTTGCTCATTCTAACATTTACTGTAGCATATCGCCGAAGTTAGAAGTTAGAAATAATTTGCCTTGAAATAATATTTGCCATGTTTATTTCTAAATCACTTAGGGAATTGAAACAACGTAGATCCGAATATAAATTAAATTATACTTTAATAAATATTTCCGATATTTCGGCAATGTCACATTGCCATTTTCAAAAGGAACTTACAACAAGGAAGTTGCACACAGGCACTAACAATACAGTAACTGAGAATGAAGATATGAAGCTATCGTTCTCCTAGAAGTCCTGATGGTGCCCTCTAGCGGGCTAAGTAGGCGTTCTTGGTCCAAGAACGCCTACTTAGCCTGCCAGAGGGCACCATCAGGACTTCTAGGAGAACGATAGCTTCATATCTTCATTCTCAGTTACTGTATTGTTAGTGCCTGTGTGCAACTTCCTTTTTGTAAGTTCCTTTTGAAAATGGCAATGTGACATTGCCGAAATATCGGAAATATTTATTAAAGTATAATTTAATTTATATTCGGATCTACGTTGTTTCAATTCCCTAAGTGATTTAGAAATGCATAACCAACGTATAAGCCTGTCTACGAGAATTTGCCGTGTTTAATGATATGATAAGTACCAGCTGAGAGTTAATTGTGGAGTATAACTGAAAAATATGAGCAAACTTATTAAACAAGAAATTCTGTTGTATTAATCTGAGTAAGGAATCTTGTAATTGAGAAAACTGTGAAACTTGTATGTGAAGATTTTGAAGACTGAATTAATATGAATGATTTGACCCGATGTACTAACTTAATTGTAATGTCTCATTTTAGAAGTGGAATTCATGTATTTATCATATAACCTTATATTAAATGTTTTGTTTTATTAATTTCAATAGTGTGTTTGCCTGATTCTTTTTTATTGCACCGTTCATAAATAATTCGAATCTAGCGGGAGCCTCAAATGAAAATTATTGAATTCGACCTGAATGAGTAAGGAGACTGCTAATTTAATTGAAAATTGATTCTACTATTTTATATAGACTAATCTAAATATAGGGTGGCGCAGTATAAATATAAATTTCTCTATATTTGTATTAGTGATCAATTGGCAATTAATTGATTTTATTAATAAGAGTACGTTCCAACAAAATGGCGGATTCGAAACTAGAATGTACGTTCCAACAGGATGTTTGCAGATAGCATTTTGGAATTCTACACGAGGTTATTATACAAACTCAAAGAGATGGCTGTGTCAAATAGGTTTGTGGCATGGATTGGACAGTGGCCATTTGATATGTATCAGAGAATGATGTATGAAGGAGTTAAATCTAAGAGAATGAGAGGACTGGTGGAGTACCACAGGATGTCCTTGGACCACTCTTGTTTAACATATATTAATGACAATGGGATGTCTGGAGGGAAACATTCAATTATATGTAGATAATGGAAAGTTGGATTGGGTGATAAGGAACATGCCTGATACAGATTCTTTCAGTGCTGACTTGAACAGACTGATCTGTAGGCTTGTGCTATGGATGTCACTTTAATATTGCTAAGTGCAATGTTATGCATTTTGGGCCAAAGCCATTGCAGACTGAGTACTATATGAATGGAAATTGCTGCAAGCTAGAGGCCTTGCGAAAGTGAGTTATAGATTAGAGGCCACATTGCCAAGATAGCAAAGACACCATGTTGATTAACTGCATTGTTGAAAAGAATGCAAATAAGTTTATTTACTTATAATTTCAAAATGAAAGTAGCAGTAATTATAACAATCCTTCATTTCACAATCCTTGATGCACTGATGTAATTTCATTTAATTATTCATGCAACATAAATTGCAGCAGCAATTTGCTTATTTCATGAACGTTTGTCTACATACAAACAACACCAACACTACTCATACAAAATTGTATGAATGCTGTTGGTGTTGTTTACAGCTCATACAAAATTGCAATTGAACTTTAAATATCTAATTTAAATAAATTATTTTATATTTAAGCAAGGCTTCAGTAACTTAAGATAAAAATAACGTTTCAGAACTTCTTTCTTGTGCTTCCCAAGGAAACAGACATAGTTTAACTACTTCTATAAAATAATTACTTATTACTAACTTGTTAACTCGAATTCATTTTTATATTTTTTACTTTTGGATATCTGAATTTTAATATAGATATCCTACAGTATTGTCCATCATTCTTCCATTCATATTATAACTTCTGTTATGATATGTCCCATTAAGTCAGAAGTGATTAGTAGTACTGCATCTGTGTTTTCTTAAAGTTAAAAGTTTTGCTTAGAATAAAATATTTTATTTTGTCCCATGTGTAACTACTGGCTGACTGCCATAATCTACTTGGCATGTGCAAGTGCATTTGTTGTCCTGATTATTTATATATAATAACACTGGTAAATACCTGAGTTGAATTCTTGTCCCAAATTATCTGATGGTTGGTTATGAAAAAATAATTCTTTCATACGAGGGTAGACTGAAAAGCTCTCTACCTCGACCATAGATGGCAACACTATCGGCACAATTATTTTTCTTTTTCTAAGTTGGTACATCTGTCATAAGCATCCATGTGAAATTGCAAGTCATTCTATCAAGTAGTTTGTTTTATATAGCTGTCTGAAGCAAAAATGTTGTCTGTATCCCTTAAAATGGATAAAATTGAGTATCGTGCGGTTATAAAATTCTTTGTAAAAGAAGGTTTAACGGCAAAAGAAATTCATTCGAAGTTCATAAAAGTTTATGGGCACTATTCTCCTTCATTTTCTACAGTTAAGAAATAGGCTGCTGAGTTTAAACAGGGCTGTACTAGCCTTGAAGATGATCCATATGAAGGATGTCCAAAATGTGTAATAACACCAGAAATCATTAATCAAGTGCATGATGTGGTATTGGATGACTGGCGAGTCAGAGTGCATGAAATTGCTGAGACTATAGGCATTTCAAAAGGACGTGTAGGATATATTTTGGATGAAGAATTGCAAATGAAAAAGCTTTGCAAAAGATGGGTGCCACGCTTGCTCACAGCAGATCGACATTTTAACAAGAATAAAAGTGATTTTGTGTGTCAATTTATTACCATGGATGAGACTTGCATTCACCATTACACACCAGAATTCAAACAGCAGTCAAAACAGTGGACAGAAGCCGGTTGTTTAGCACTGAAGAAGATAAAGTTGGTTCTCAACAGGAAAGGTCATGGCATCGGTGTTTTGGGATACTAAAGGCATTTTGTTTATTAATTATCTTGAAAAGGATAAAACAATAACTGGGGATTATTATTCTGATCTTTTAACAAGACTAGACAAAAAATTCATGAGAAACGATCTGGTTTGCAGAAGAAGAAAAAAATCATCTCTCATCAGGACAGTGCACCTGCCCACAAAGGTGTTTTGGCAATAGAAAAATTATGGAATCTGCACTATGAATTTTTGGAACATCCACCCTATTCCCCAGATTTGGCTCCCTCTAACTTCTGTCTCTTCCCAAAACTAAAACTCTTCCTCACTGGTCAGCGTTTTTCTTCGAATCAAGAGCTGATTGATTGCAGCTGTAGAGGGATATGTTGGAGATCTTAACTGAGAACCACTACAGGGACTGGATAATGGTGCTGGAGCATCGCTAGAATAAATGTATGTCTTAAGGGAGATTATGTTGAAAAATAAAAAGAATTTTGAAATTATAAATTCGTTTTTTCATTGTTAGGTTCATTGTTAATTTACTGTGTAAAAAGATAAACAGCTTATGGTAACTACTTGTTAATGGTAGTGCACCCTTGATATCTCTTGCTTCATAAGAAGTGAGCTGGATGCTCCCTTGCATGCAGGTCTCAAAGCTTGAAACAGTAATATAAACACCATCATCTTCCTTATACCCTCTTTTACCTTGGGGTGTCGAGGGCCCATTGATCATCGGACCTCACTCCGTTTACAGGATAAGGTGGCCAGCCTTATGCCCCGGTGTATCCTATGGCCTGTAGTGTTGAGTTCTCAAGGCCAGTTTGCCTGCTTTGCAGAATGAAAAACCCCAGAATAAACTGGGGAAATAACCCTGCTGTCTACGCCCAAGACTGGCTAACTTGGCTATGGCTGAGGAAGATCCTTCAGCTCCTCACGTCACCGACGGGAATCGAACCTAGGACACTCCTTCCCCAGGCATATGGTTGCGAAGCGCACAGCCACTAGGCTAACCGCGCGGACTAATATAAACACACAAGCTCTAAAAACAATAGCATAGCTTACAAGTTGTGTTAAACTAATATTGCTTACAAGTTGTGTTACTCTTCTCATTTATTCAGTTTGAAAAAAGTATATAGCTTGATTTTTTCCATACTTGCAGAGTAAGTATAGAGAAATTGAACCCAGGCTTCCTACCCCCCCCCCATGTTACATACCTTCATTTATTATGAATACAAACCTGTAATTTTGGTTTCAGTATGTCTATCTTTATTGGTAAATGAATCCAAGAATATATATCTGGTTATGCTTAAATAAATGGTAATACATAAGAAGCACAATGACTGTTCTTACGTAGAGTGTTTTAAATCTTTCGTTTCATTCTCATTAACAGTATTGGAGAAGGAGATGAGGATAAATGTGATCACGTGATTCTGTCATACCTAAACTCATGTTGTTTAGGTCACTGGAATGTTTGCCCTGCCACATTCTCATCACCACAAAACCCACGAGAACATGTAAATATTGCAATCTAGATGTAATCAGATCTAGAACTTATAAAGAGGAACATTAACTTCCTTATCTGTGTGGGCGACAGCATGTTTCTGACCTTGCTAATCTGTATACTATAAACTTTTGCAGCTGGCTTATAAATTTCTTTCATCACAGTCCCATCAATAAAATGAGCTTGTGTTTTATAAATCCATGTTAATTTTGTAACATCAAGCCAGCTTCCATTGTCCATTGGTTCACAATGTCATTATAATTCAAATCCTGTGGGTAGGATCTCAATACCTAATTCATTTCTCACTTGCTATTGTTCCTTCCCATCTTACATCATCAATAGTTAAATTATCCCCCTCCCCCCATTAATAAATTATTTTAAAATAAAAGAAAGTAGGATGAAAATAATTCAATGAAATTATGAAGTGCTGAGGTATCTGTCATTAATTTCAGTGTTTGAGGATGAAAATCTATTTGTCATGTATTAAATTGCTAATGCAGTTGTTACTTAGGTTTCTTACTGATATTAAAAACTGGTGTAGTGCTTCTGTTACAGAAAAATCAATGCTTTTTTTTATTCCAATATAAGGATAGGCAAGGCCATTTTAGCCCTATTTAACCTTTGGGGACTAAGGGTATATTTCAGTCTCCACCAATAACCAATCAAAGATAGCTGGTCCAAGACTACTTATTATATATGGTGTCTAGTGAAGAGAGGTGACTGAGAAGTGTTACCTTCTCATGGTCCCTAATCCTAACACTATGTTTACTGTCTGAAAATGGTGTGGGTTCTACAGTCGATTTTCTTGAGTTTATGGAATGAAAAACCCTAGTTTCCACAAGAAAATACCTGCTTGCCCGTGCCAGAAATCAACTAACTCAGGAACTGGTTGAAAAAAAGGCTTAGTTAGTCCTTTTTTTTTTTTTTTTTTTATGTAACGAAACCTGTGGTGAATTCATCACTAAAAACACACGTACTAACCACAGTAATGACTATTTAATTCGTAAATTTTTTTTTTTTTTTAGTTATATTTAATTTACTTCTATAACACATTACTGCACGCATATTGAGATTCCATTGTAATCATGCACCCTAACTGTGTGTTTTCTTAGTTAAAGTTCCTCTAGTCAGTGACTAGAATTGAACTTACGATGCTCTTTCTTTTGGCGATCTAGCACCATGAACAGCACATACCACTTCCACTGAGCTACACAGATGTTCTTCTGTTTTATATATATATATATATATATATATATATATATATATATATATATATATATATATATATATATTTAATGACTATAAGCTAAGAGATACCAAAATAGGAAAAAAACTATTTATTATTTGAATGTACAACTAGTTTGTCTTCTTGGAAGACTTTATTGTGTGCATAACATGAAAAGAGAATTACAAAAATATCCATTACAAGAGAACAACAGCCATGGATTAACTTGCAAATGTATTGCTGATATTTGAAGGTGTTCTGGATGCCATGGTATTGTTTGACATGTTCACATAGGCATGATTTCATGGATATCAAGGATATCTGAAGAGTGACAGTCAGATAAGTTATAGCTAAGGTTAATATTAAGATGGGACTTGATTGAGGGCAATTTCTGTTTATTCCATAATTCTCTCAGTTCATCATTGCATCTAAAAATTTTTCTGATTTGTTTCAGCTCACTGGATGGGTCACTGAATCTTCATCATTAACGTGAGCAGAATTAAGAACGTGATTAGTGTGCTGGCTCTACTTCTGCCATACGTGATGTTTCTCACATGTTCTTCCATATGCAACTCAATGGATTTCTCCATCTGAGAAATATATATATATATATATATACAGGGTGTCCAAAAATTCATGCAAGATTTAAATTTAGTGCCATTTGTGCGGTAAAGTGTTGCCAACGAGAAAAAAAAAGACAGCGTGACAGCTGACGGTTCAGGGTTATTAAAAATGGAGCGCTACACGAAAGAACAAAGCATTTTCATTGTTGAGCAATATTTTAAAAATAATGAAGGTTTGGCAGCTACAGTTTGCAATTTTCGTACAAAATATGGTCGGAATAGTGATTTAACTTCAACTGTGAAAAGATTAATTAAAAAATTCAATGAAACTGGATCAGTTAGTGATCTTATACACTCTGGCCATCCTTCAACAAGTTGTTTAACAGAAAGCATCGAAGCAGTTCATGAGAGTGTTGCTGAGAGTCCAGGAACATCAATTCAGCACCGTGGTCTTGAATTGGGCATTTAGAGAAGCTCTCTACAGCGTATTCTCACGAAAGATTTGCATCTTTATGCTTACAAAGTTCAATTGACTCAAGATGAAGCCTACTGACCACACACAGCGAAGAGAGTTCGTTGAATGGAATATGGAACAACAACAAGTGGATGCTTATTTTTCAAACAAAATCATCTTCAGCGATGAGGCTCATTTTCATCTTAATGGCTTCGTTAATCGACGAAATTGTTGCATTTGGGGTTCAGAAAATCCACGAGTGATTGTTGAGGAACAAATGCATCCACAACGTGTCACTGTTTGGTGCGGATTTTGAGCTGGAGGCATCATCATCGGTCCATTCTTCTTCGAAAATGCGGCTGGTAAGGCAATAACAGTTAATGGTGCTCGCTATCGCGACATGATAATCCAGTTTTTTGTGCCAAAATTGCAAGATATGGGTGTGGATGACATGTGGTTTCAACAAGACGGTGCCACATGCCATACAGCCCGAGAAACAATTCAATTACTGCATGAGTCATTTCCTGGTTGTGTAATTTCCCGTTTTGGTGATCAGAATTGGTCGTCCAGATCATGTGACTTAACGCCGTTGGACTTTTTTTGGGGGTTTTTTGAAGTCTAAGGTTTATGCCAACAAGCCCACGACCACCCACGCCTTGAAGGAGGAAATCGAGCACTGTATCAACGAAATTCAGCCACATTTATGCAAAACGGTCATGGAAAATTTCGACAAAAGAGTGTGTATGTGCCAGCAAAGCTGTGGAGGCCATTTACCCGATATGCTATTCCATGCATAACCCTATACTGTATACTTTATGAATCAAAAAGAAATTACAATTTTTAATTAAAAATCTGTGTTTTCTATCAAAATTACTACTTGCGTGAATTTTGGGACACCTTGTATATATATTTATGATGAAACAAAGATTTTAAACAGGTGTATAAAATTATTTTCACTATGTCTGAAAATAATTCATGATGTTGATGTGGATCATATACAACTCAGTCTACCTGAAATATAGAATAGTACAACACATTAATCATGGAAATTGCAGCACCTTTAGGCCAACAGAATGCCGATGCATGAGTATATTTTTAAAGTAATGCTGTTCATGTTTGATGGTCGACTTTTATCTCCATTTTTGGGAACATACCGGATAAAAGCTTGCTTCCAAGCAGTTGAATAGATGTCAGATGATTATGATAGATCACACCCATCTTGAAAAGATGATACAAGATGGGTGTGAGCTCCAGAGCACATGCATTAAGTATAACTGTAAGAATACCATCAGGATCAGGAGACTTATTAGTATCAAGGCTATTGAGTATTTTTCTTTTGTCCTTCAAAGGAAAAGGAATACTGTTTGTGGAACAGTGGGAGGAGATTGTCTTTGGTCATCTGTACAAGAGTTGGAGGATGACACTGGTGCCAAGAGGTCTACCTTATCTTAAGGAGATGTTAGCACTGTACCATCAGAATGTGAGAGCGGTGGAAAGATGGAAGAACAGAAGGCATCCCCAGCCCTTAGTGAGATGGACTTGACTGCTATTTGAACAGGAGACAAGCTTAGTATATTTGGTCCTTGCAAAGTCTGCTTTGAATTTGTCAATTTTGTTTTTGCAGTTATGAGCTGTAAGCTAATTGAGATGCTGAAGTTTCTGAATGGAGCCATTGGCCATATGCTGAATTTTTATCTTTGACTGCTTTGCCACAGTTGTTGGAGATCCAGGATTTGGAAAGTGAGCTGGTTAAGAAGAGGTGCAGGGTGTTTGGGGAACAATGAAGATTATCTGGAATTCTGGTGGGTTGGTGAAAAATTTGTGTTAACATTACTGATAGCAAACAGTTTGACTTCTTTTCCAGCTTGATCTGTAAAGAAGTTGGGAAAGTGAAGCCAACCTAGATTGTGGATGTTCAAATCACCAAAGAATATTATCTCACAGTTAGAGTTAGACTGTAGCTAGTCCCACCCTGTTGATCTAGAGATAATAATAATAAAAGAACATGGTGAAGTCTTAGTTTTAACAATTCATTCTGTACTCAAAACATAAAACAAAAAGACAGCATAAAACCTGAATTAAACAAACAATATTAAAACCATGCCAATTACAGAGATGTGATGTTAAATGTTTGTTTTATATAAAAGTGTGTTATAAAGGGGATTTTCATTTATGGAATTCTTGTTCTTGAAAACTCTGAATTTTGCAAATGCAACAATCCATTCTGGAGAATCAGCAGCAAGCATGCTAAAGAGTGCATAAAATTATGATTAAAAAAAAAAAATGAAAAAACGTTCACTGGAGTTATGACATATGCATTTCATTTGAATTAAGCTCATTTTTGAGTTGTGCCAGCAATTTATCCTTGCTTCTGAATTTTTCTAATGTGTTTGTACTACAAAATTGTTACTTATTTAGTAGTAAATATATATATATATATATATATATATATGTGTGTGTGTGTTTTGTGATAGTTTAGTGTTATCCCTGATTTGTATTAGACAGTGGTGAAAAGTTGTACACTCAGTTGTAAATTATGAATATCGTTGAAAACAATGAAAACTTATATGCAGATAAACTTAAATTTATGATTTTTAAATTGTATTTTCTATTTATAAATTTATATCACATAAAAATGAAATGTTAAATACTAAATTTTAATCAGTTATAACAGCTAATTATATATTCTGAATTAACATATTTTAGCATTAACATATAGAATTAATATATAATAAACAATTAATATTGTTTTATTCCAGAAAGATGAACTTAACTCTCTTGACATGTAAGTTATTTTTAATAAGATACTTAATTTTCATAGTTAATAATGTGATAGAATTAGTAAATCATTAATGCATATCATTGTATGAAACAGTAAATAATGTACTGATGACAAAGTAGTATAATAAAATTTCAGAAAACATGCTCTGACACTGTAGTTCTCAATGAAGAAATTCTGAATTTTATCCTCAGTTAAGATTATAGTTATAAAGATTAATTTAGACTTTAAGTTTTATTCCAGTTTTCAATTACTAAAATTATTTGACTCATATAGCGTACTCTTAGATCCTTAAAGTTTTGCAAGGGTACACACATTTGCTTGTTTTAATCTTGTCATTTTCAAGATATTAATTTGGATTTCAGTGTACTTCATATAACATAATTTACTGTGCATGATTTTGCACATGATGCACACTTTTCTCCATTTGTGTGGGCCTCTATAGTGCATTTGTGAGGATACCATTACATTTGCCCTTCAGTTGTAAAGACTTGGTTTTAATCCCTTTTAGGATTTGTCTGTATCATTCCATCAAGAGTTAACTACTTGGGCTAATATCTTGGGCTATTTTTTGTTTTATATATATATATATATATACACAGTTAATTCATTATTAACCAGGGCTTGAAAAATATGCTTATCCATGATTAGGAGAATTTTTAGTTGATGAGTAAAAGAAGCGTTTCAGTGTTAATTGTCAGTTTTATTTACGTAATGCCAATTATGGTTCATGTTTTAAGTACATTGGTTTTTGCATTTATTGGGGATTGCTGATCATTACAAATGCTTGTTTCGTTGATTATTACTGATTTTATCCAAATGGAATACAATAAGTGAAAAAATAGGATATATGCATGCATCATTTTGCATGCATATATCCTATATACGCATGCAAAATGATCTGCAGAACTCAGTGAATGGAGAAAATACTAATTTTTGTTAAATTTACATATCTATAGAACAGTTTTATGTTACTTCGTTATTTGTAATATTACATATAATGTGTTTTCTTGATTAAAATATTTTTCAGGTTCATTGTTGTAATTATTTTCTCATAATTTTTTATGAAAATTTTCACAGTGGTTTTACAAAAAAAAAAAAATGTTGGATTGAAGTTTAAGAAGTTTATGGTGGAGTGTCACAGATCCCAAAGATTTAAATTGACTATAACTTTTTAACCGTGGCAGTGAGTCATGCTGTAGTATAGCTTCCTCTCCCCTAACTTGCTACTCGACACCATAGACGACAGGCTGTTGTCTATGGCGTCGAGAAGCATTACACCTCCGCACACTCAAGCAAGTTTAGTGTGTAGAGGTGTAAAGTGTGCTGGAGTCCACCAGACCCCACCTTATCAAAAGTGTGACTATATTTACTTCCGAAACGTAACTTGTTTTCATGTATATTCTACTAAAATATTATCGTTACTGCTGTGTCTTCTATATATTTATGTACCAACTATAAGCAAATACATTTTTGTAAATATTTAGAGAGTATTTTGAGAATAATATCTTTTTTTTACCAGATGAGTTACGAGCAGGAAGAACAGAGGTTACGTCAATTATAGATGACTCTTTGACATACAGGGAGCCATTTAGCAGAGATGATGATAGTGAAATCGATTTAAAATTAGTCAGTAACCATGAGTCTCATACAGAAAAGACTGTGAGGAAGAATCCACAGAGAATCCACTAATATTGATTAAAAAGATATGGTTTTCTATAATACGCTACATTATTTGGGTGGATCTGTGAGGACCCCACCTTACCACTTTTGTTACACTTTCCCACCTCACCAGTGCCAGGTTAATAGCAACACAGTAACCTAAAATAGATGTGCAGTGGACAGCAATAATTAGTGTATTTCTTACTCATTGATAGAATCTCCAGAATTTCACCATTAGTGGATATTAAAACTTGGAATTTGAGAAAGAAGTATTTATTTTTCCAAAATTCTTTATATTGATTCTAACCTAAATGTTTTTTTTTTTATTGTTTTCGGTTGCCACCATGTCATATCTCATCACTGGCTATCTGACGATATTTCAGAGCCACTCAGATTCAGAAATCCATTAATGTAATTATATGTATAGACCTAAGGGTTTTATTTTATTGAGAATACTGAATGTTTTCATCTTTAATAATAGCAGAGAAGAAATTTTTTAATTTTGTCCATAAGTGTAATCAAGACATGACTGTTAAAGAAAAGTAGTATCATTTAATATGCTACTTTTCTATAATGACTGTTATAGAAAAGTAGTATAAAAAAATGATAATAAAAGGTCTTTTGTCACTTATAAAAATTCATGAATTTTTTTCTTCACATACTGATTAACACACCACTAATACATAAGTAGTTAGCATATTTGCTTTGACACTGTTAGTTATATAAAAATTAGCCATAGCATGAGCTTATAAATTTCATCAGATCTGGGATTAAACACGATTATGATATATAAGGTAGAGTATACCCAAGTTAAGCTGAGATCTGATTGGTGAACCAACACGAAATTTTTCAAGCCCTGATTATAGCAAACACAAGTCTACTGAAAAACCTGATCAAAATTCCATAGATTAGAAACCTATATATGCTAAAGGAAATTCACTATGGCAAACTGCCCACTATACCAATGTGCCTCCCTTTAATAAATCTTTTTGATGCCTTTATCTGACAATATGGCCGATGGTTTATTCATTTATTTTTTACAGTATGTTGTTTATTATTGTCTTTTTTTTATACTCATTATCCTCAACTACATTACTTTTCGCTTGGATCATTGTCTTCATTGTTCTGTTATATGTCCACATCTCAAAGAAAGATCCACGAGACTTAGAGATTTTGAAGAAATTCAAAAACACAGAGACAAAGGCCGCCATCAATTTCTTTTGTGCTGCAAGAAAAGTCCACAGCTGAGATTTATTAAACCCTGTTTGAGACTTTAGGGAACTATGCCCCAGCATATCCAACAGTTGCCAGGTGGGTGGTGACCAAGTTTAAAACTGGGCATCCTGAGACAACAGATGTCCCCAGATAAGGAACAACTTCTGCATTGAACACACCTGAAAACATCAATGCAGTGCATGCTCTGATCCTTGATAGACAAATACCAGTCACAACATTGCAAAGACTTTGGAGATATCCAAGAAATGAGTTGGGATCATTATCCACCAACATCTGGACATTCAGAAATTCACAGTGAAGTGAATTCCCAAATGTTTGAATGCCTACCAAAAGTGAGAACATGTGCTGTCATCGCAAGGGATTTTGGGTCATTTTGAGAAATCAGGCGCAAATTTTTTGGCTCCTATTGTGACTGTTGATGAAACATGGCTTCATCACTGTGACCCAGAGACCAAACAACAGTCAGTGGAGTGGAGACACAAAGGTTCTCCATGGCCAAAGAAGTTCCAAACCCAAAAGTAAGCAGGGAAGGTACTTGCCATTGTCTTTTGGGATATGTATAGTGTAATTCTTACTAAGTACTTCAAGAAAGATTAAACTGTTAACAGCAGCAGTTTATTCAACAGCTCTGAAGGAATTGAAGGAGATCTGGAAAATTGTGACTGAAAACTGAGCAGAGGTGTGTTGCTTTTGCAGGACAATGCACCTGCTCACACTGCTCAGTTTTCAGTCACAATTTTCCAGAATCTCCTTCAATTCCTTCAGAGCTGTTGAATAAACTGCTGCTGTTAACAGTTTAATCTTTCTTGAAGATGATTGCAAATAATGTCATCATTGTAACACATGTATAACTCTTTGTGGGGCATATGTAGAATGCATAAGTTATAAGTATAAGGTAGGGGCTCCCAAGGCGTGAAGGCCATCCCACTATGCCCAGCTAAATGCTAGCAGGCGAAGACAGAAAAGGAGATTCTCACCATCTGTCTTAATTTACTGCCCATTAGCCATTCATGTCAAAGGAGTTAACATAGCACACCATGCCGCTCAGACGTCACCTGGTTAAACAAGGTCCACGTTGCCATTTGGTAGCAGCTCCAGGGGTGGCAATGAGAAGTTAGAGACTGGCACTACCATCACTGACAAAATTAATGGAAAAACTGGATCCAGATTCAGACTCTGCAACCATTTAATGACCAAAACTTGGAATATTAGGACTCTACTACAATCAGGTCGACTCAAATTACTACAGCATGAACTAAAAAGATATGAATGGACTCTATTCATCATGAAGGTTATTTTCTTGATCATAAATTAGTAAATAATTTTTTTTGGTTTACCGATCAAGTGTTGATCAATTTTATTAACTGAACCAACTAGTTTCTCTACACTTATCTGTTGGCATCTTCAGGGCTTACATAGAGGTTTAAACAATCTCACAATTATGCGTAACTGCAAACTGACAAGAATAACTGTAAAAATTACAGACTAGAATAATTACAAATAAAATAGTATCGAATGTGAGTGAAATACGTATCGCATATCTGTAGAATCTGTAGTCTAGAAAAAGGAATCTCATTATTACTGCCTCACACAGCAAATGATCTAAGACTAAAAAGTTGTATAGTACTTTCCTCTGCATATTCCACAAAACAAAACTTCTCCTCATTAGATAGAAGAACTATTCGTAATTTAAAAAACAACAAAGATATCATAATACTTAAAGCAGATAAAGGAAACAGTACTGTAATACTGAACTCAAAGGACTATGAGGACAAAGTCAACCATCTACTATCTGACTTGTCTGTATACCGTCTTTTAACAAAAGATCCAACATTAAAAAACCACAATGATACCAGTGAATTACTCGCAATTTATCCAACTGGCCAACAGACTTGATTAAAAAACTAAAATCGATGCATCCTTTAACTCCGAGACTCTATGGTGTGCCAAAAGTGCACAAAGATGGTATTCCTTTACGCCTAATCGTTGATGCAATCAACTCTCCTACCTACTCATTGTCAAAACATCTCTCGAAACTCTTACAGCAACACATCCACAACTCAGAGAGTTACATTAAAAACTCCGGACATTTTGTGGAAAAGTTAAAAGATATCAAGATATCGGATAATGATCTTCTAGCCAGCTTAGATGTCACCTCTCTCTTTACAAACGTTCCTGTAGTAGAGGTCATTGACATCTTAAGTACCTTGTTCCCACAAGATATAACCTCATTATTTGCTCACTGCCTAAACTCCAACTACTTTTCTTGGAAAAATAAGATCTATCAACAATTAACAGGCTTGGCAATGGGGAGCCCACTCTCACCTTCATGTGCTGACCTCTTTATGGAAGACTTAGAAAACAAAATCTTATCGCATATTTTTCCTAAACCTAAAATTTGGTTTAGATATGTGGACGATATCTTCATCGTATGGAACAATAACAAAGATGACATATATGATTTTCTCAAAAAGATCAATGCCTTCCATCATTCTATTAAATTCACTCTGGAACTTGAAAGAGAAAAACAACTACCGTTTTTAGATATCTTAATCAAAAAAAAAATAGACGGCAGTATAAATCTATCGATGTACAGAAAACCAACCAATACAGGTCGCTACCTACATTTCAACTCCTCCCACCACATCTCACATAAACTCAGCATTGTACACATGTTAAAGAAAAGAGCGATTCACATCACAACGGACAACAAGACCCTTCAAGATGAGTTAAAATTTATTTCCAACAATTTGTACTTGAACAGATATCCAAGAAGACTAGTCAATAAAATCCTTTTCTCTGAACCACCATAAAGAGAACAAGAAGATATTCAATATATAAAAACGATTGCAATTCCGTTTGTAAGTGGAATCTCCAACAAGCTCGCCAATCTCCTCAAACAACATAAAATAAGAGTAACATTCAAACCAATAGAATCTATTAGTAAACTGCTAAGATCTCCAAAAGACAACCATCCTTTCTACAAATATGCTGGAGTTTATAATATTCCATGCTTATGTGGCTCTAGTTACATCGGACAGACTTCGAGAAGCCTCGAAATCAGGAAAAAGGAGCACATTGGCTATGTCAAAAACAACAGACAGGACATTTCTGGCTTATCGTCTCATTTCTCTATAACTAACCATGTCATCGAGTGGGATAAAAGCTGTTCCCCTTACATAGAGGAAGATTACCATTCAAGAATTTTCAAAGAGGCAGCCACAGTCGCCCGTTCTGCTGTCAACCTCAACAGAAATCAAGGCCTAATACTCCCAGAGATATGGAAAACCCTAATCAGAACCTTAAAAACGGAAGAAATGAGCTTTAATACAAAATTCTGAAAGTTCCTCAGCAACAGCTAGCTGATCTTGTACACGCAATACGTGTTTCACTCACGTTCGATACTATTTTATTTGTAATTATTCTAATCAGTTTTTTACAGTTATTCTTGCCAGTTTGCAGTTACGAATAATTGTGAGATTGTTTAAACCTCTATGTAAGCCCTTAAGATGCCAACAGATAAGTGTGGTGAAACTAGTTGGTTCAGTTAATAAAATTGATCAACACTTGATCGGTAAACCAAAAGATATGAATGGACGTTATGGGACTTTGTGAAATTCGATAGCCCAAAACAGGAGAGCTAACAACAGATGAAGGACATTTGCTTCTTTACTCTGGATGTGACTGCAGCGGAAAAGAAGGAGTCAGGTTTCTGATACACAAATCATCATGAAATTCTGTCATGGAATTCAGTCCTATCAATAGCAGAATTGCTCTAGTCTGCCTAAGAGGAAAACCACCCAATATCACCATCATACAGGTCTATGCTCCAACCACAGGCCATGAGGACTCTGAAGTAGAGGAGTTTTGTGACTGCATTCTGTCATGGAATTCAATCCTATCAATAGCAGAATTGCTCTAGTCTGCCTAAGAGGAAACCACCCAATATCACCATCATACAGGTCTATGCCCCAACCACAGGCCATGAGGACTCCGAAGTAGAGGAGTTTTATGGTCAACTTAATGCAATAATTACTGGAGCGAATAGAAAAGACCTTTTGATTGTACAGGGCGATTGGAATGCCAAAATTGGAACAGACATCAGCAAGGATTATCTCCCGTTTATTGGACCATATGGCTGGGGAGACAAACGAAAGAGGTTTTGAATTGATCAATTCTGCATCACAAAATGAACTCACCATTATTAACACTCTATTTCCCCATAAACCTTCCAGAAGATGGATATGGACTTCCCCTGATGGCACAACCAAATTGACTTTATCCTTGTAAGCACAAGATTTAAAAACTCCATCAAATTCACAAGAACCAGATCATTTCCTGGAGCCGACATTGGCAACGACCACAACATGGTCATCGCAACTGTGAATATGAAAATGAGGGAAATATTACCTACAAAAATCAACTCATAAAAGATATAATATAGAAAAATTAAAAGATCCCCAAATAAATATACTATATAAATACAAATTAAAACAAATTTTTGACACAAGATTCAAGAAATATAATAATATCGAATCTGAAACCAAATACTTCTCACAAAAAATAACTGAGACAGCTGAAGAAATCCTTGGATACAGAAGGAAAATAAATAAACAATGGATAACCAAAAATATTTTGGACCTATGTGACGAAAGAAGATATTTGAAATCTCATATTAATAGCGGTGATAATAGAGAACAGTATAAAAATATTATTAAGATTATTAAAAAAGAAATCAAACATGCTAGAAGTTTATGAATATTAGATGAATGCAAAAATATACAAGAGGACTTAAACAAAAAATAATTCTAAAAGTGCTTTTCAAATTATCAATAAGTTAACCAAACCTTTAACACAATTAATTGGAGCATAGATGATGAAGGTGAAACTCCTATCGCGGATAACCAGAAAATAGTTGATAGATGGAAATGTTACGCAACCAAGCTTTTTCAAAAGGATACTCAACTGACTGATGATGTTTTGGACCGAATTTTGCCAGGAGGTTTGGAGGAAGGAGATTACCCGATATTAAAAGAAGTTATTGCAGCAGTTGGCTCTTCACAAATAGGAAAATCACTGGGAATTGATAATGTTACAATGGAACTGATACACGAAGGAGGTGACATCATCATAGACACTTTGCTAAATTTATTCCAGGACTTATGGAACACAGAGACTTCACCTTCTGATTGGCAGACTTATGTCCTTGTACCTATTCCTAAAAAGGGAAACAGCAATAAATGTAGCAACTATAGAATAATAAGCCTTATTAGTCATCCAAGCAAAATCCTGTTAAAAATACTATTGTCAAGAATCGGAAAGAAAATAGAAAGCAGACTATCAGATGAACAAGCAGGTTTCCAGTAGTCCAGAAGTACAATCGAACATATTTTTACAATACACATACTAGGCGAAAAATAGATAGGGCATAACAAAATAATCTGTCACAACTTTTTAGATCTTCAAAAAGCTTTTAACTCAATATGGCACGAGGCATTATGGAAAATTTTAGAACATTATGGTATTGACAACAAAATCATCATCAAATTCCTGACATGTACAGGATATGATGGTACTACATGAAAAATTTACATCATTACTAACTTCTTATCTACAATTTTCCTCCAAACCAGTCTGTTACTTGTCAAGACTCCAACATTATCAGATCTTATATTTCTATCGTCTACGGCACTTTGTACCATATCAATCCACCTATATCTTGGTCTTCCTCTGGGTCATTTTCCTGCCAAACCTGGCAGAGAACACTTGTTTTTCTAATCTTTTCTTACCCATTCTGTTTAAGTGACCATACCACCTGAGATTAGCTCTGTTAACACATTCCTGGATGCTGACAATGTCAGGTTCTTTCCTAATATCCTCCTTTTTAATATGATATTGCCATTGATACCATCTCTTCACGCCTCTAATCTTTCTCAGGACTCTCATATCAGCGGTCTTTAGTCAAGTGTTTTACTTCTGACCCAGCTCTCAGATCCATAAGTTAAAACTGGTTTGAACACTGTCTTGTATTCAAGTATTGACCAAGTATTGCTTGATATAATGGCCTATTGACACAATATAACTGTAGCGTATTGAATAGCTTCTCTCTTGGTACCTTGTCATATGCCTTTTCCAGGTCGAAAAAACTTAAATACAGATCTTTGTTATATTCCCATGCTTTCTCAACTATTTGTCGTAAAGTGAAGATCTGATCCTGACAGGCTCTGTTTGTCCTGAATCCAGCTTGTTCTTCACCAAGCTTTTCTTCCACAATTCTTCTCAACCGTTTCTCAAGTATACTTGCATAAATCTTGCCAGGAACACTCAGTAGGAAAATACCACTGTAATTCTCACGTTCAGTTTTATTTCCCTTTTTATATATGGGTACTATTAGAGCTCTACTCCAATCATCAGGAATTCTTCCCTCGTTCCAGGCCTTCTGAACTATGCAGTGCAGCCACTGTAAGACTTTTATACCACCATACTTCAGCATTTCTGGTCAAATATCATCTCCTCCTGCTGCAACAACATCATTAGGATAATTAAATCTCTTTATTCCTCATGTGATATGAGAATTGAAATTAAAAATTATCGCAGTGAACCGTTGATGTCAGAATGGGGGGTAAGACAGGGATGCATCTTGTCCCCTCTTCTTTTTAATTGTTTTCTGGAATATGTTATAGATTAGGCTCTTCATGAATATGACACTGGAATAGTAGTTGGCAGACTAAGAATAAATAACTTGCGTTTTGCAGACGATATCGATTTGGCAGAAAGTGAAGAAGAATTACAAGAATTAACTAACCGCATTTTCAGAACATTAAAAAAATATGAAAATACATAAACCTACAAAAACAATGATAACCTCAAAATCAGACAATGAATTATCATCATCATCAAATTCCTGCCATGTACCCTCAAGGGGTGTACAGGATATGATAGTACTACATGAAAAAATTACATCATTA
The DNA here is from genome assembly GCF_054136105.1 of Typopeltis vanoorti. NCBI lineage: Eukaryota > Metazoa > Arthropoda > Arachnida > Uropygi > Thelyphonidae > Typopeltis > Typopeltis vanoorti. The sequence continues at coordinate 44,287,086 of NC_143553.1, forward strand.
CTAACTTCGTATCTACAATTTTCCTCCAAATCAGTCTGTTACTTGTCAAAACACCAACATTATCAAATCTTATATTTCTATCGTCTAAGGCACTTTGTACCGTATCAATCCACCTATATCTTGGTTTTCCTCTGGGTCATTTTCCTGCCAACCTGGCAGAGAACACTTGTTTTGCTAATCTTTTCTCTCCCATTCTATTTAAGTGACCATACCACCTGAGATTAGCTCTGCTAACGCATTCCTGGATGCTGACAATGTCAAGTTCTTTCCTAATATCCTCGTTTTTAATATGATATTGCCATTGATGCCATCTGTTCATGCCTCTTATCTTTCTCAGGACTCTCATATCAGCGGTCTCTAGCCTTCGTGCAAATGTTTTACTTCTGATCCAGCTCTCAGATTCATAAGTTAAAACTGGTTTGAACACTGTCTTGTATACAGCTAATGTAGGGTTCCAATTAATTTCTCTCTTATTCCATATGAATTTATTCAATTGACTCCCTACCACACCAGCTTTGTTGATTCTGTTGTCTATTTCCGTATTTAATTTACCATCTTCACTAAAAATCGTGCCTAAGTTGCTGAAATGTTTTACTTGTTCCACAGGTTCTCCATTCACAACACAGTTGACATTTTCAATGATTCTACCTATTTTCATTGTCTTTGTCTTTTTATTGCTGACCTTCATACCATATCTATTACAACAGCTATTCAATTTAGTCAGAGAATCTTGCAGACTTGTAGCGGATTTATTTAGAAGTATTTTGGTGGCGGTGAATTTGAGCTGTGCAGAAGAAAGTGATTTTTAATCGGTGAATAGTCCGCTTTTTTCCCCGTTTTTCTACGTTTTTGAGTGCTAAATTGTTTCTCTGAATACGAGTGTACTTCAGTGGTTGTTTTTTGGAAGTTAGTTGCTGTCGCGATATAATATATTTTGGTACCGTCGGAATCGAACGCGTAACGGTGGAAGACAAAACAAAGTTAAGTTACTGTATTTAGTTATATTTCATTTTATTTAATTATATTTAGTACTTAAATGTTCTGATGTTTGTACTTTTTTTCCTTTTATTTATTAATTGAATAATTATTAAAGATTAGGGTATAATTTGACAAAACACGTCACAGATAAGTATGGCACCTGTGCGAAGGAAAATGGCGGCCAGTAATGAAGGTTCGCCATCGTTATCAAAGAACGGTAGCATAAAAGAAATGAGTCAGTGTACTAGCTGTGAAATGTACGCTTTGCGGAGTGCGGTCGGAGTGTGGTTAGATGATAATAAAGGATTGAATGTGTGTAGAAAATGTAGGGAGAATGTGGAATTGAAGTGTATTTCGGATCGTGAGTGTGATATTTTTGTCAACCTTCAGAATGAAGGAAACAGGGATATGTCAAGAAACGGCAAGGTTGTACATGAAAATTGTGAGAGTGTGAATGTAGAAAGTGTGAATGATAGTATAAATGGTTTCTCAGAGAACAAAAAAGATGAGATAGATGCATTGAGTGAGATCGCGTTGTTGAATAGTGCGATAGAAAGAGCAAAACAGCAGCTAGAGTGCATGAACAAAAGTAGACTGAATGAACCAACCAATAATAAAAGGTATGACAGGAAAAATAGACGTATGAATGTGAACATCAACAAAATGAAGGATAGAGTGCTGTATGGAGACTCGTTAGTACGAGGTGTGTTAGTAGAGGATTTGACAAAATCGTACCAACCTGGTGCGACCATAAAGGACGTAACTGCGTCTATTAGAGAGCAAAAGGAAAGGGTGAAAGAAATGATTGTTGTGGCAGGTACGAATGATTTGAAAGGAGATAAAATGGAAATGATAGAAGACCTGAATGAATTGTTTGAGGTAGCAAAAGAAAAGAGTGAGAGAGTTAGAATGATTAGTCTTTTCCCACGGTATGAAAGTGAAATGTTTAAAAGGAGGGCTATAATTGCAAATGACTTTATGCGTGGGTTATGTATGACGAGTGGTATGGAATTTGTGGATGTGTGGAGTGAGTTTGATGGGCGAAAGGATTTATATAAGATGGATGGCTTGCATTTGAATGGTTACGGTGTAAGAAGACTTGAGAAAGTGTTGCTGAATGTAGTGGATGTGCAAATTCAGGGAAACTAGATTTGTTGGGGGGGGGGAGTAGAGATACAGTCCTTATGGAGGCAGTTGAATGTAAGAATGAATATAATATGCCAGAGCAAATAAGGACAACAAATCTGAGTGGGATAGTTAATATAAGGCATCAAGGTAGGGTTGGGGCTAATGGGGGTCTTAAATTCATGTACACTAATACTAGGAGTATTAGGAACAAGAAGGAAGAGTTTTTGGCCATGGTTGGCACTTCCAGACCACAGGTTATAGGTATTAGTGAAACATGGCTGACTGTAGATGATATAACTAGTGGGATTGAATGTGATGGGTATAGTGTGTTCAGGAATGACAGAGAGAATAAAATGGGGGGAGGAGTATTGTTGATGATAGCTGATGAGCTCCAGCCAAGGAGAATAGAAGTTGAATTGCAGGATAGAGAAAAGAGCACATTTGAGGCCATTTGGTGTGAGATTGTGGCTAGCAGAACTAAATATACAATTGGGTGCTGCTATAGACCAGGTGATGGAAAAGATGGTTGTGACAGTATGCACAAGCAAATAGAAGAAATGGGTGGAAGGAGGGTGATTATTATGGGAGATTTCAACTATGGTCGCATTGATTGGAGTGAGGAGAGGACACACGGGAGGAAGGAACTGGATTTTATGCGGTTATTAAGGGATAACTATCTGCGACAGCATGTAATGGAAAATACTAGGGGTCAGAGAGTGCTTGACCTAGTAATTACATCTGAGGATTTAGCTGTAACAAATATGACCACATTGCCACCAATCGGTGAGAGTGATCATAGGGTCTTAACTTGGGAGGTGGCTAAAGGTGTAGAATTTTCAATTAAGACAGGGTACATGTGGAATTATCGGGCTGGAAAGTATGACAAGCTTAGGAGTTTGATTGGTTCAGTGCCATGGCATGTACAACTGCAAGGACTAGAAGTTGATAGTGCATGGGAGGTAGTTAAGAAGTGCTTGCATGAAGCAATGGCTGACTGTATACCTAGAGTCCGAATAATAAATCAAGTAGGGGTTAAATGGATGAATAACACCATTAAGCTTGAGTTGCAAAAAAAGAAACAACTATGGAGGGAATTTAAGGAGAAGGGTGACCGGCAGGCACATGAATGGTATAAAGCACAGGCCAGAAGGGTGACGAGTGTGGTAAGAAAAGCAAAAAAGGATTACGAAAGAACATTGGCCATGCAGGCTGAAGAGAATCCTAAACAGTTTTTTAGATATGTAGCAAGTAAAAGGAAAAATGTACATGGCAGATTGATTTTAAAGAATGCCGATGGTTGGGAGGTAACTGAATCAGTTGAGATAGTTGAGTTACTGAGTGAGCACTTTGCAAAAGTATGTCATCCAGGTGGTGACATTGCAGAAACGAATAAACCAGTAGATTATACGGGAATTGTGGTTAATGAAGTGGAGGTGAGTAGTCTATTGCATAACCTCAATGTCAATACATCTGTGGGATTGGATGGTATACCAGCTCGTGTTGTACGAGAAGCAGCTAAAGAATTGTCAGTACCCTTGACCATTTTGTTTAATTTGAGTCTCGGGTCTGGGTTAGTCCCGAGCAGGTGGAAAGAGGGGAAAATAGTTCCACTGCATAAAGGTGGTTCCAAGACTGCTGTAGTAAATTACCGACCGATTAGCATATCAGGAATCATTGTCAAGGTCTTAGAGAAAATAGTCAAGAGGAAAATACAAGATTGGATAGAAGAAAATGGGATACTGTATCGGGGACAGCATGGTTTTGTGAAGGGTAGGTCATGCCTCAGGAACTTGCTCACGTATTATAACACAGTGAAGGCTGAACTGGATAAGGGTAATGGGTTTACGGTGATTCTACTGGACCTTGCCAAGGCCTTTGACAGGATTCCACATGGAATTCTAATCAGTAAATTGCAGCATATGGGAATGGACATAGGGTTGGTGAGATGGATAGGAGGGTGGTTGACGGAGAGATATCAGAGAGTGGTTTACTCGGGAGTAGAGTCCACAAGACGGCCTGTGACTAGTGGTGTGCCACAAGGATCTGTTCTTGGACCACTGCTGTTTAATTTGTTCATAAATGATATAGGAAATGATCTGAGAGGAACAGTTCATTTGTTTGCAGATGATGCGAAGTTGGGTAGGGCAATAGTGAATGCAGATGACGTCAAAATTTTGCAGGATGATTTGGATAGATTGGAGGTCTGGGCTAAGGAGAATGGATGTCAGTTTAATGTGGCAAAATGTAAGGTTATGCATTTTGGGGTGAAAAGATTGGCGGCAGTTTACTGCATTGGTGGAACTGTGCTCCAGGAAATTGATGAGGCACGAGATTTAGGAGTGTTGGTAGATAAGGAATTGAAATTTAGGGGACACATTGCAAAAGTGACCAAAACAGCTCATCAAATCACTTGGTTGCTGAAGAATACGATGACAAGCAGAGACAAGCAGGTTATTGTTCCTCTGTATCGAGCCTTGATAAGACCCCATCTAGACTACTGTGCTCAGATTTGGTCACCTAGGTTTCTTCTTGATGGGGAGGAGGGGGAGAGGATCCAGAGGCGAGTGACCAAGATGATAGCAGGTCTGTGGAATGAACCGTATGAGAACAGGTTGAGGATTTGTGGGTTGCAAAAATTGGTTGATAGGCGGAGGAGGGGAGATATGATTGAGACATTCAAATTACTGAAGGGTTTCTATAAAATTAATTCAGAAGATATTTTTGAGAACAGGGCTGGTTGTGGGAGGACTAGGGGACATCCATGGAAACTAGGCAAAAGTGTGGTTAGTAAAGGTGTTAGAGCTGGGTTCTTTACTTTTAGAGTAGTGAATGAGTGGAATGCGCTCCCTGAGTCTGTGGTGGATGCTGTGACAGTGAATGAGTTTAAGGCGAGGTATGATAGATACTGTATGAATGTCAAATAGTTGTGATGAATATGATTTGGGGCCTCCCTCGATGAGTCCAATGACTCCCTGGAGTTGCCCGTAATAATAATAAAAGTATAACATCATCCGCATAAAGCAAAGAGCTGACATTAACATCTCCAATTTTGATATCGTGTTTAATACAACTTTCCTTCATAATGTGATCCATATAGATAATGAATAACAGAGGGGATAATGTACATCCTTATCTCACACCACATTTAACATTAAACCATCTTCCTGTACTTCCTTCAATTCTAACTGCTGACTTACAACTCAAATAAAGACTAAGTATTGCTTGATAGAATGCCCCGTTGACACCATATAACTGCAGCGTATTGAATAGCTTCTTTCTTGGCACCTTGTATATGCCTTTTCCAAATTGACAAAACTTAAATACAGATCTTTGTTATATTCCCATGCTTTCTCGACTATTTGTCGTAAAATGAAGCTCTGATCCTGACAGCCTCTATTTGGCCTGAATCCAGCTTGTTCTTCATCCAGCTTTTCTTCTTCCACAATTCTAAACCGTTTCTCAAGCATACTTGCATAGATCTTGCCAGGAACACTCAGTAGGGAAATACCTCTGTAATTCTCACATTCAGTTTTATTTCCCTTTTTATATATGGGTACTATGAGAGCTCTACTCCAATCATCGGGAATTCGTCCCTCTGTCCAGGATTTCTGAACTATGCAGTGCAGCCACTGTAAGACTTTTATACCACCATACTTCAGCATTTCTGGTGGAATATCATCTATGCATGCTGCATATCCACATTTCGAGCCTTTGATGGCTTTTTCTACTTCAAGTATGGATATGTATTCCTGGTCAGTGATTTTTACCACTGTGCTGTCATCACTGCTTGTTTCATTTAGCAGTTTTTCAAAGTAATTACTCCATACTTCAAGGATATCTTTTTCTCCTGTTTTCATTTCACCTTTATCATCTCTAACTCCTTTTACAGCACTCTTTCCTCCATTCCTAAACTTCTTCAACAACCTCCAGAATATTTTGCCACCTTCTTGATATTTATTTTCTATATTCTTGCCAAAGTCTTCCCATGACTTTTGTTTAGCTAGTTTTACACAGTGTTTAGCATTCTTGCATTTGTCTCTATATTCTCTAAGAGCACAAGCTGACTTATTTGACAGGAACTTTTGATATGCTTTCTTCTGTTCCTTCACTGCCTCTTTAAATTCCTGTGTCCACCAGGGAGTTCTGATTTTTTTATCCTTGCAGACAACTCACCACATGCCTCTCTGGCAGAATCAATCAATGTTTTCTTCAGAGTTTGCCACTGCATCTCCAAGGTTTGATTCCTGTTCTCAAACTTTTTCATTTGAAACATTGACTTCTTAGAGATACAAATTGGCAATAAACAAATTGAGAATGTAAACAAGTTCACTTATCTATAAAGCACGTTGAGTCAAGATGGTCATTCAAAAACCGACATTAAATGCCAAATTGCTAAGGCAACCGTGGCCCTTTAAGTTAAAGCCATTGTGGGGAGATAACAGAATAGCAATCACAACCAGACTAAGACTAATTGACACCTTGTTGAATTCTGTCCTCTTGTATGGTTGTGAGACCTGGACGTTATTGAGGGAAGATGAGAGGAGACTCTTGTCTTTTGAAATGAAAACTTACAGAAGAATTTTGAGAATTCTCTATACTGCTCACAAAACCAATGAAAATGTCCGAAATCTGATTGATTCAGTAGACGGGAGAAAAAGGGAAAATATTCTGACAGTCGTCAGAAGAAGAGAGATGAAATGGTTTGGACGTGTAGAGGGCTAATGCCATTCCAAAGCAAGCACTAGAAGGAATCGTTCCAAGACCAAGGGTTAGGGACTGACCTCGATTAAAGTGGACTGATAACATCAAAAAAAATTCCTCCCTTTCTCAACTGACATCAAGAACAAGAGACCGAGATGATTGGAGGAGGCTAATAAAGAATATCACCTACCAGCCATGAATGACCCAACGGTCCATTTAGGATTACGGGAGAAGAAGATAAGTTACTCAGTTCTACCTCAATTACTTCATTATGATTATCACAACTTTTCAGTACCCTTGTACAGCTAGTTTAGTGTTTTAGCTAATTTCTCTCTTATTGTATACAAAATTATTCCTCCCATACCATCTTTGGTAATTTTGTTGTCTATTTACAAGTTTACGTTTGCCATCTTCATTAAAAATAGTGTCTAAATAGCTGAAATGTTTTACTTTTTATATAGGTTCCTCATTTAAAATACTGTTCGTTTTCCATGTTTCTGCCTCTTTTCATAGTCATTATCTTTTTTGTAGTGTCTTCATACCATGTTTATTACAGCAGCTATTCGACTGAGGGAATCTTCCAGGCTTGTACTTGATTTATTGAAATATCTGCATGAAGTAAAGAATTTAATTGAATATCTCCCATTTTGATATCAGACCTTATCAGTTTCCTTCATGATATGATATATATTATAGATGATGAATAAGAATGATGATAGTGTATGCTAAAACATATAAGCCTTATTGTTAAACTGACCATAGATTTTTAATTTGTACATATGTTCATACAATATTGCCTACCGGTTTCGCTAGTAACCGGTAGGCAATATTGTATGAAAAACTGACTAGCTTTCTCAAGGCTTGCACAGCACAAAAAAATGGTAAATGCTAAAAAGGTTTAAGAATACAAAAAACGTTAGTACCTGTTAGGTAGCTAAGGTAACACGTTCGCGTGACATGTCTATGAAATTGTGACTTTCTACTCAGTATCCTGAACATGCGTTATATGCAAACACATAATATGATTATTCGCATATTGTACTTCTGTTGAACTGAGGGAATTAATTAGATTTTTCCAAGTATCGTTCAGTATGGCTCCTTGATTTCTGTTTAGGTTGTGCCTGTACGTAGCACTACTGCTGCTTCTTTAAGTAATCATGTGTGTATAGGGCATAGAGCTGTTATTCCAGTCTATCATGTGGTTCGAAGTTGAAAAGTGATGTGCTAACCCAGAGGTGATCGTTCTGTTGTGATTTACATCGCCAACATGTTCTTTCTGTCTTATTTCCAGGCTTCTCAAAGTTTGTTCACATGGAATATTATACACACCTGGATATTTATAAAATGGAACACTGTCTTTAAGAGATCTTAGAACCTGTCTGATACTAGTAGTTGGTTTAAATACAACCCTGATGTTATGTGCCTTTAACAATCTCGCAATTTTGGTGGAAATTGAACCCATAAAGGGGATAACTACTGTCAAAATTTGCTGGGAGACTATTCTTTCTTGTTGGTTATCTTTGTATAGAAATTTGTTGATGATGTTTCGAGGATAACCATTATGCGATAGTGTTATAGCGATTTGGGACAGTTCTGTTTGAACTTCTTCATCATCAGAGATAAAGTTTCTGGCTCGATTTCTCAACATGTGGATGATGCTCTGTTTATGTGACCTATGATGGTTTGAAGAGTAATGTAGATATCGTCCAGTGTCTGTAGGTTTTTTGTAAATGGACAGTTTGAAATTGTTACCTTGTCTTTTAACTAGTATGTCCGAGAAGTGTAGCTGTTCGTTGTTTTCTACTTCTGGAGTAAATTTGATTTTATTGTGGAGTGAGTTGATTCTATTGACAAACATATGTAGGTTTTTCCATGCTGTCCTGCCATATGATGAAGATATCATCCACCATATTGAAGGTTTAGGAGTAATGTTGGTGAAGATTTCATTTTCAAATTTCTCCATGGAAAGGTCTGCACATGGTGGTGACAGAGGGCTGCCCATGGCTAGGCCTTCTAATTGTTTGTATATCTTGTTAACTTTGAAGAAATATGATTGTAGGCAATGCTTGAACATCTTTGTAATATCAGCAGGAAAGAGATCTTTGATAATGTTCATGACTTCTTCTGCTGGTACATTCGTGAATAAGGATACTACTTCTAGACTGGCCATTATGTCTGTTTGTGTTATCTTCACGCATTTGAGTTTGTCAACAAAGTGTTGAGAATTTTTTATGTAGGATTCTGTTTGTCTAATTTTTCCCTTAAGTAAGTTCGCTAGGTGCTTAGCTAATAGGTTAGTGGGCGAGGACCTGCCATCCACAATCGTACGAAGTGGCACTTCTTCCTTATGCACTTTAGGCGCCCCATACAGTCTAGGAGTAATGGAACGTGAGGATTTAAGCTTTCTTTTTAGATCTTCAGGCCAAGTATTCATGTTACGGAACAGGAAGTTTGTCTCATTATGGTTCTTCATGGTAGGATCTTTGTTGAGGATTTTATACATGGAACTGACTGATAGTAAGTTGTTTATCTTCTTGAAATAGTCTTTTGAGTTTAGGATGACGATGGCATCTCCTTGTCTACTTTAGTTATTATTATTTCTTTGTTCTTCCTCAAGTTCCGAATAGCTTTCCTATCATATGGAGTGGTATTCCGTTTTGGTTGTTTTGTTGTTGCTAGGATGATCGTGCTTTGGAATCTAATATTGTTGGCTACAACTTGTGGTAGCGGGTAGAGACTTTTTTCAATTCCACACATAAAGTTCATTTTTGGAATGTAATTTGGAGTGATTGAAAAGTTAAAACCTTACTTTAGGAAATCTGATTCATGTTTGGAAAGGCAGTGATTCGACATGTTGAAAATCACTTTATCTGAGAGGCCTTTGTGTGTCTGGTATTTTTTCTTGTAAAGCTCTTCAAATTTTCTAATTTGTTTGACTTTATTTAACTGGAAAGTTTTTTCGTAGCTCTGTTCTATCATGTGGTCTATATTATTCCAGGTCGTGTAATCTATACTATTAGAAATGTCATCAAAATAGTTGCGGCAATTAACATCACTTTTATTTAATTCGTACCTGATGTGTTGGATTCTTTCTCTGAGTAATGCCAATGAAGTCCTTTGGTAAATTCTTTTGGCTTATGGATTGAATATGTCATTTGATGATAAGGACATATCATCAAAGAACTAGTGAAACCGGTAGGCAATATTGTACGAATTAAAAATCTATGGTCAGTTTAACAACAGGTCTTATATGTTTTAACATTTTTTGACCAAAAATATGTATAATTTAAATAGTCTAATGAAACACAAAGTACGGTGCCTAGAAAAAAAAAAATGCAGAAAGGCCAAGGGACTTCATTGGCATTTGTAAAATGAATGCATTTAAATGCATTCATTTTACAAATAACATGAGCAATTATACTGAATACCGAGGTTTTAATTATAAACATTGATTTAGTTTTTTCCAGAAAAAACTTTAGTTTCCAAAAATCCCCACATATATCTCGCACCATGATTTTTTAACTTTAATTTTGGAGAAAAAAGTAGAAATTATATTCAAGTAAATATGGTAACAGTACCATTCTAGCTATGATGCCTCTACTTGGGGAAAGCGATCATATAGTCTTGACCTAGGAGATAGCCAGACATGCAGAATTTCTGTTAAGAAGAAATGTATATAGAATTACAAAGCAGGTGATTATGACAAACGTGGAAGTTAGCTTTTAGCAGTTCCATCGCATAAAAATTTACAGGAGAGAGAGATATTGATGGTGCATAGGAAGTGATCAAGAGGTGTTTGAAAAAAGCAGTATCAGAATGTATACCCAGAGTCAGAAGGATAATTCATGTAGGAGTTAGATGGATGAATAGCATCCTTAAGCAGGAGTTGCAGATCAAGAAAAAGTTTTGGAGGGAATATAAAGAAATAGGTGATGCATGACCATGAGCAGTACAAAGTCCAGGCAAGAAAAGTGACGTGTATGGCAGGAAGGCCAATGCAAATTATGAGAGAAAACTAGTTGATGAGGCCAAAAAAGTAATTGCCAGAATATCAGCTTTGTCTTCAGATAATGTTACATTTACCATCTGGATGTGAGAGGTGGAGACATGGAAGGATAGAAGTTGCACCCAATAGCTTTGGCAAAGGACTAAAAGGCATGATTGACATTTGAGCAAGTTTTCTGTATTTGGAACTTTTAAAATCAATTTCTTTTTGCAGCCACTTTGATCTGTTTTAAGAATCACCTGTAGGGAATGCCAACTTGAGGACCAGTAAGGAATAAAGTTTAGGCTCATGCAGATGATGGTGCACATCATTAACACATTGGCTGCCACTGTCGTAACATGTGAATTGCTGCCAGTGCCAATAGGCTGTTAGTATTCTTTTCAGAAATGTATAATTGCTGTTACAATTTTCATTTGGTCACCATTAACTACAAACTTTTTTTTAGTAAAAGTTTTTTACGAAACACTTTTTTTTTGTAAAAGTTTTTGGAGCTTGTGTGATTATGTGTACTACTTGAAACTTTATAGTTCTGCATAATTAGATAGCTAATTATAAGTTTTCATAATTGGCAATCAACATGTTAATCTTTATGTTGATTCTCCAGATGTTGGTGAAGTGAATGTAGAAGTTTTTATTATTATGTTTTTTAAGATGGTTTATTTTTGCAGATTTTGTTGTTATTTCTGATATTTTTGTGCGAGTTTTTTTAAACCAATCGTGCTTTTTTGACATCTTTTCATGATTAGTGTTTAAAGCTTAACAGAGCAGTTTCGCTCCCCCTCCCCCTAGTATTTACAATTTGGTTTTGTATTGCAGTTGATAACAATTTAAACATTTCTTCTAAAATATCAGCTACTATTAGAGCAGGTTTTGATTTCAAATCTTGACCATTCCAGTAAATGCAATTTTTTTTAAAGAAAATTCATATAAAACTGTATTTATCATCCTCAAAGCCTTAGGAGATCTAAGACTAGCTTATACTATATACCTAAAATACAACCAGTCCATATTATTACCAATGAATATTTTTTCTTATAGCCAGTGGATTTCCCAATTGATCAGGAATTGTTCAGATTTCTGACATAAGTGAAGCAGCATGATTTCATAATACATTCACAACAGTGATTAATAATATTAGTTTCTATTGAGGGAACTCCTGCAGGACAAAGTTGCATCATGGTTCAGATCTTCAGAATGTTTCAGCTTATCTTGCTTCTTATGTATTAATTGCAAAATGTTGCACTCTGTTGTTACAATTTATTATTACATAGTCATGTCTACAAGTGTAATAATAGATTGGTTGAACAGAAAATGGTCAGTCATCCTATAAATGGTATTTACTGTGTATTGATCAGCATTTCATAATAATGATATTAAAACAGTTACAGTATCTCTGATACATTTTCATTCTCCACTTATATTTACCATACAAGTTCTATATACAGACTGGTTGCACAGCACTGTCTCTTATGGTGAGATTGTTTTTAAATAGAGTGTGGATTAATGTTATGATGCTATAATAATTATTTTAAAATAATTTACAATTATTGCTGCAACTTGTTTGCAGGTTTAATATTATTTCTTCCACAGAAGTATGAAAATTTCTCATGTGTTTGTGTGTTGATAATTAGTTTACTATAAGATTGTTTTCGGTTGTTTCAGTGGCCCTAAATTTGATCTAGTTGCACATGCTACCTTGAAATTAAATGATGCAAGTGATAATATCCACACTCATGACCTAGTTCTTGAAAATTTAGAAAATCCCCATCATCAGTTGCCACTCTTTGGACATTTCTGCTGTCGTTTGGCTGTTCAACCTGAGTGTATTACTGAGGAAAGGTTTTCAGGATATCTAAATATCATTCAGGTATGAATATTCATTACATTATGAATGTTTTAATTTCCATTATCAAAGATCTTGGCTTAGCCTAATTTTTGTAATCATTATTAATAATTCATTTATCATTACTTGGTGCTTATGTAACCTTGTGACAGTATTTCTTGTATCTTAATACTGTATTGCCAGAGAATGTTAGTTTGATTCTAGTTGTTGGCTAGAAGAACTTTTTTTTCAGCTATTTCTTGAGGTAGTCTTCGGCACATCAAGTGTTTTTTTTGGAAACTTGGGCTTTTAATCACATCTCAGAAAAAATAAACCATAGAGCTCATACTCTTATAGACAACAGTATGAGCATTAGGGTGAGTTTAAAAATATAGGAGCATCCTACTAAATCAACCTCGTTGGCTGGAATCCTATAGTGGTATGATTAAGGCATAGAACCTATGCCTTCTCTAATAATAATGGCTATTAATATTTTGCTGATATTGGTGATGGGAAAGTTTAAAAGTATCTGCCTCCAGGGTAGAGCAAATTTCATCCTCAGGACCTTCAGTGCATTTGGTATAACTGCCCCCCCCATCCCCCCCACACCCAAATGACTATACATAGACCATATCTCTTCCCTGCACTCGAGGTACAATAGAAAGACTGTGCTTCCTAAAACAACATAAAAGCAGGACAGTATAAACCTCTAGACAAAGTTTGCTTCTTTCCAGATATCTGCAGTACCTTCTGTCAGTTTGGGATCTGTTATTTTAGGCCGACAGAATGAACCATTCCTGGGTAAGAAGAAAAAAGAACATAAAGTTATTCATAAGGTATATTCATTATGCACAACCTGTGGGCTAGTCACAGCATCCTTTGGAAGATCATTTCATCAGGTGGAAAAAAGCCAGGCTACTGCACAGATCCTGTTTCCAATCATATGTTACAATTACATCCACAAAGGGGTTTGTGCCCTATATTATGTTGTGGGAGGCTAAGGATTTTTTCTTATTTCTTTAATTTTTATTTATGTACTCATTTTTTTAAAATATATTTTTCATTTATTCTTTTGATGAATCTAATAAATGGGATAATGATCTCACATGGGGCAATGAAATTCATCTCTTGTCTTGACAGTTAGCAACATCATGTCCATGATGGAATTCAAACATGTAGGTTTGGAGAGTAGGTATATTAACTACTTGACCATCCAGGCTAATTTCCTGTAATTACCAGCTAGAACCACAGTTGAAATTTATCTCTAAATTTCAGCTGTTTCCAAGGGAACACATCTTTTTTCATTCCTCTGAGGTGTCAAGTTGGTTTTTTCTAATCATAATAACTTGGTACTTTACAGGAAAGTTTTTCATTAGTTTTACACATTGTTTAAAGGGAAAAGATATTAAATGCACTATTGACATGTGTTTTCTTCATTATTTTTGCAGCAAGTTGGCAGTATAAGTGGTTGTAGAAGGATGTGGTGTATACTCAGAAATTTCCAGCTTTCATTTTGGGCTAAGTATGAAGACTCAACACATTCCCCTCCTGTGCTTATCATCCCTGTCAATAAGGTGAGAACATAACACCCACACTTGACTTTTGAACTGATCATAAAGTTCTTGAAACTAAGAATTTTGAGAATTTTAAAAGTTTTATTAATCATATATATTGTGTGTGTGTGTGGGTGGGTGGGTGGGTGGGTGGGTGTATTTTTTATATATGCTATATGTTAGGAGAAAAAAAAAATCAGTATTGGTCTCCTGCAGGTTTAATAGGTATTATTAATAGTTAGGCTTATTAGGTATTATCCCAAAGTTCCAAGACTTGTCACTCTAAACACTGTTTATTTGCTCAGCTGTTTATCATATTTTATAATTTGCAAAATGAAGAGTATGAAAAGGAAGGCACTTGCATTAGGGTTCTGTTTTGAATTTGGAAATGTTACATATGAAGATGAGCAAAAAATCGTTTGTTGAAGTTGTGCATCAGGAATTCAAAGTGGCACTTGTAGAACTGGATGCTTCACAGAAGTCCTGTCGTTTGCTACATGCATCTTCCTCTTTGACAAAACTGTTAAGTTTTTGTCAAAGGGGAAAAACATGTCTGTTGTCCTGCACCCTCTTGTATTCCTCAGACCTTCATGTGACTTCCTTTTTGTTCCTCAAGATGAAATTACACCTCACAGGGTAGACATTTTCAAATGTTCAAAGAATTCAGATTACAAACTACAAGCAACGCTGAATGTGATCTCAAAGGAAGATTACCACTGGTGTTTCCAGTACTGACAGAAACACTGGTATTTTAAAGGAACAACAAGATATGAGATAGGGAATATACAAAGGTTGCTGATAGCACCAATTGGAAGAAATGCAGTAATCTGACAGATAACATAGCAAGTTTGAAATTACAAGCCTGTTTGCTGAGAGAAGACACCATACTTGTAAACTGTGGCTATTTATTGCTATTTACAAGCCACCGTTATTGTTAATTTTATATATATTATATATATTCCTTTCTTATTCTCACTATTCCAACTTACTGTTGCATACTTAGTTTATCTACCTTTCGCACTACTAGTTTTATGCCTATGGATACTAGAAAATTTATTTGGTAAGACTGCACTACCAGTATCTTTAAATTGGCATAAAACTCAGTAATACGGCCGGTTGATTTCTCTTTCTCTAACACAAATTCCTTCAGTGAAACTTTACATAAACAGTCGTGATCTATTTGCACTTAACTATATGCTTTGGCTATCTTACTTGGTTTCCCGCTCTTAAGTTCGCGTTTTTTTTAGAAACAGTGCATTGAAAAATAAACAATCAGGTGGCACTCTATTGACATATAATTAAAACACATTTACAATAGAAACAATGTACATTAAATAAGCAATAGGGAGATTAATCTCTCTACCTATCTTTTATACTTTTGATATAAAGAAACAAACTTTCCCTTTTCAATATTAAATGACTATACAGTGTAATTACACTGTTACTTCTCTGCTTAAGAAAATCAAATTGCCGAGACTAATGTACTCATAAAGAGATTAGCTAGCCATGGCAAGTTATCTTACAATTTACATTCCAGTTAACAACAAATCAGAAGATTCTTATAGATATTCCTTATTACTATTTCTTATCAGTCCATCTATGACATATCTCCTAGATTACAAAAAGAATGTATATTAAAGGATGTAATACACTTACAGAGGCTTTGTCAAGACGTCTTCCAAAAGTCCTGCATCAAAGTCTCTATTGTTTTTCTTTCATCTCAGACCTTAGGTTTCCATCTAGAGAGTCTTGCTTCAGGGGGCATTTCGTCGGAATATTAGCGGGTCTTGGACTGCAATCTTCCCGATACTCAAAAGCTGAGGCAAGAAGTTTCAGCATTCAGGCTTGAAGATCGTTCTACGGCTTTTGGCTTTGGTTGACATCCGACCGGCACTTGCCATCGGCTGTTCTCCCAATTTTTCCTCTGGCGTGGGTTTGCCGTAAAGTCTGTTCCCCTGGGTCCAACTGCTTCTGGCTCTCTTCAGTAACAGCGCTTCACCTCTGCTCTCTCGGCAACTGGATCTCGGCTCTCCTCCATTGGCAACTGGACCTGGACTCTCCTCACGATGTTTCGGCTCAGTCCCCTTTTATTTTCGCCTTCTCGGGACCTTGCACCAAGGGTTTTAAACCCCAAAGAAATCAGCAGTTCTCCTCGATCTTTTTGGTAAGGCCGACCTGTTCTTTTTCTCCTCCGGGCACTCTATTTTTCTTTGTCTTGTCGGGCAGCGGAAACTTCTCTGAAACTAGCGGATCTCTTTGATACTAACTTTGAAGGTGTTCATGTGCAGAGCTCTCAAGCTACACTCTCACACTTAATCGTAAACAACTTTTACTTTTATACATAGCTATTATACAAAGTTCCGATGGCAAAAGCATTGCCTTGTTTTGAATTTGAATTTGAATTTGAAATTTTTTGACAATTTTTTGAAATTGTCTGTAATTAGTTAAAACTAATTACAGACAATTCCCATAGGGTTATTTACAAAAAACTATTTAGCATGAAACATATAGACAAACAAGGTTATTTTTGTGACATTCTCATGAGACTTGACCTCTGTAAAAATCGATGAAAAGCGCTTTGGTATTTCTAAGCTACATAGAGTTTTACATACTAACATTAAAAGATATTTTTTCACTGAACATAGTCAAATTGTTTAAAAGTCTGGACATGACATTCTTTAAGTTTCAAGTCCTTGACTATAAATAGTCAGATGGCCTAGCCATGGGAGCATCGATTTAATCTCATTTAGCAGATATGTTCATGAAAAACAACCATATTTATTGTGTTCATACCGAGTGTTAAGGAAAATCCACAAGAGTTCATATCCGACTTATGCAGTGACTTTAAACTTTATTCTTTTTAGAATCCAGGAAATCATTGATTCAAGAACAAATTTTAAAAATAAAAATATTTTTAATAAAACTTGAACAAAACTATATACGTGGTAAATATAATTAAATTATTTATTATTAAATCATATAAAAACTATTTTAAAATTAATCAGATCCAAGGTTTTCTAAATAAACTGTTATCTTCTGTTATATTTTAGAGAATAAAATTACTCACGTTACTTATCAGTCAACTGGACTTGATGTAAAACTTCTTTTCCTCCTTAACTTCCATGGAACTATGCAATATATTTAGTATATGATGTCAACCTCAGTCTGTCTCACAGAGTAGAAATATTGTCTTACCTCAGGCACTTTAATTATAAGAAGTACAATCACAGTTTCTTAACCAGAGAAAAGAATCTTAAAATGCAATGACACTTTACAAAAGCCATTACATTGTTATATTATAGACTCCAGCAGTTATTTCCTTCTACTACCCTGCCCTGTCTTTGTTTTCTCTTTACTTAATATTCAGGAATTGGGTAGCCTTAACTATCTACTGCTGCCATATATATACTTCTGCTATATCCCATATCCTCATGCTCTATAGTTCAACAAATTTATTTGTTTTATGACTGTGCCAGTTAGACTATATATATATTGAGTGTGAGATTATAAGATTTTAAGCCAAAGACAGAGCAGATATCGTTTACATTCCCCGCTTATATCTATCTATCTATGTAGTACATCACAAGCAGTCATGTGAGCAAATATCAGAATGGGAAATTTTGGACAGACTTATTTGTGCCTGTTGCCCCATAGAAGATTCTATAAGGAAGAAGTAGAGGAATTTTTCAAGTCAGTTAGAGAAAGCAGTTGGCAAATGAAATAGTCTTTGTTGGAGATAGTCTTTCCTAAACATCAGATTAGGAAATGATTACCAGACATATAGAAATGTTTGTGAAAATTTGGAGAAAAGAGCTAAGCTAATAATAATAGCAAGTATCTTCTGTTGTTCAGCACAGGGACTAGTCATTATTAACACGATATTCCACCATAAAAGCAAGTACAAATTCACTGGAGAAAGATACAATAAATAAATAAATAAATAAATAAATAAAAATCTTATTGATTATATTATTGTTGATAACAATATCTTCACAGTAGTTCAGGATACAAGAATATACAGAGAATTTGAAATAGGAAATGAACACCATTTAGTTTTGAACAGGATAAAATTGTATATCATATTGAAAAGAAAATTGTGGAAAAAAAGTTGTAAAAAGAGTCAAAGTTTGAGCAGCTTTTGTAGATGAACAGGCTCAATTACACAAATATTATTCAAGAAAAAAAAAAAAAAAAACAGTTCGAAAACAAGAAATAAACCTTGGAGATTCAGCCAGACAGACATGTGACAAAGTTGTCCTACGAGGACAGAAAAATCAGAACTCCCTGGTGGTCTCAGAAAGTTAAAGATACAGTCAAGAAAAAGAAGAAAGCGTATTGAAATTCCTGGCAAGTAAGTTAGCTTGTGCTCTGAGAGAAGACGAAAAGTTTAAGAAAGCAAAGTGATGTGGAAAACTAGCTAAACAAAGTCAATATTGAAAAGCCTCCACAGTTGCAAAATGTTCTGGAGGCTATTGAGAAAGCTTAGAAATGGAAGAAAGTAATGTAAAAGGAATCAGATAATAAAAGGTGATATGAAGACTGCAAATAAAGATATTCTATATATCTGAAGGAATTATTTTGAAAGATTGCTAAATGAAACAAGAAGTGACAGCACAGTGGTAAAAACCATTCAAGAGAAATGCAATCAGAACTACATATTCAATACTGGAGATGGGGGGTGGGGAAACCACATCTAAAACTCTGAAATACAGAGGGCAGATGGAGTAGGTGATTTTTGACCAGAAAGCTTGAATATGGAGGTATAGAAATTTTACGGTGTATGTACACTGCATAATTCAGAGGGTCTATTCAGAAGATCGAATTCCAAATGATTTGAATAGAGTTTTCACAGTACCCATCTATAAAAAAAAAACTGTTAGAATTACAGAGGAATTTTCCTACTGAGTGTTTGTGATAAAATTTATACATGCATACTTGAGAAAAGGCTATGAAAAATTGGAAGGGAAGCTTGGAGAAGAGCATGCTGGATTCAGGCCAAATTGAGGTTGTTGGGATAACATTTAACTTTAATACAAAAGGTTGAAAAATCAGCAATATATCAAGAGAAAAGTCTCTTTAAAATGTTTCAGTTATGGTGTAAATGGGACAGTATATCGAGCAGTACATAGTCTATATTGGAGTTGTAAATCAGCATTTAGAATTGAAGGAGATACAGGAAGATGGTCTAATGTTAAATCAGGTGTAAGACAAAAGTGACATTATTTTCCTGGTTATTAATCATTATGAATTATATTATGAAGGCAGTGGCATTAAACCTGATATCACAATTGGAGATGTCAATATCTGCCCTTTACTTTATACAGATGATATCAAACTCCTAGATAAATCCAGTGTAAGTCTGCAAGATTCTCTAACTAAATTCAATAATTGCTGTAATAAATTTATTATGAAAATTATCAATAAAAAAGACTGAAAATAGACTAGAACAATGAAAACCTCAACTATATAACAATAAAAACATTTCTGCTATTTAAGCACAATTTTTAGTAAAGATGGAAAATTAAATATGGAAATTAAATACAAAAGAATTAACAAAGCTAATATTGTATGAAGTCAACTGAATAAACTGATATGGAATAAGAGTGAAATTAGTCAAAACATTGTAACTAGCTGTATACAGTATGGTATGTAAACCAATTTTAACTTATGGTGATGAGTGGTGGGTTAAAAATAAAACACTGGACCACAGATATGAAAGTTTTGAGAAAAAGTATGAGAGTGAACTGGTGTCATCAGTGGCTGAATCATATTGACTGAGGATATTAGGAAAGAACTTCCTGAGCATTTGGGAATGTGTGAGCAGAACTAATTGCAGGAGGTATGGTTACATAAACAGAAAGGGAGAGGAAAGGCTATTAAACAAGTATTTTTTTTTCATGAAGGCAAAGAAACAGACTCAGAGGAAGACTTAAGCTATTGCTGGATTGATAAAGTAAGAAGCGTTATAGAATAGCAAAATATAAAATCTGACAATATCGGAGGCCTAATGGATGGCAGACTGACTTCGAGAAAAAATGTTGATAAGAAGTCAGTAATGATGTGAACTTTTCATATAACACTATCATAATATCCTGTACACTCCCTGAGGGTGCATATCAGGTATTAATGATAGATTTATCTGAAAGTTTTTTTTTTCAAAATGGTGAACAACCACCAGAAGATATAAATCTAAAAGAATGTCTCTAATATTTCTTTTAAAAGGGTGAAGAGTAGTACATCGTGGGAAAATTTAATGCCTCTAATAATTATTATTATCTGAGTCCTCCAGGGAGTCAAGGACTCATCAAGAGAGGCTATAAATCCCCCAAACCAACTGTCATACCTTCTCTTAAATTCATTCACACTATATGTACTTACTACCCCTAAAGGCAAACTGTTCCACTCACTCACTGCTCTGTGAGAGAAAAACCTAGCTCTTACCCAGCAGGTGTGCAACAAGGGTGTACCTTATTTCACCTGTTATTCATCATCTGTATGAATTACATTATGAAGGAAAATGGTATTAACCACCCAAATGGCCACATGGATAAAATATAAGCTTCATTATCCATATAATTTCAATAGTATCCAAATGTTATAAGTGTGTACATGTCAAGTGCAGTACAGTGGTTAAATATGATATCAAAATTGAAGTTGCTAATCTCATCTCTTTTCTTTATGCAGGTGATGTTATACTTCTAAATAAATCCAGTAGAAGTCTGCAGAATTCCCTGACTAAATTGAATAACTGTTGCAATAAATTTAGTATGAAAATCAGCAATAAAATGCAACCAATGAAAATAGGCAGAAACATCAACTGTATCCTAAATGGGGAGCTTATAGAATATGTAAAACATTTCAGCTGTTTAGGCACAATTTTTTGTTAAGATGGCAAATTAAATATGAAAATAGACAACAGAATTAGCTAAATCTGTATGGTAAGACATCAACTGAATACATTTATATGGAACAAGAGAGAAATTAGTCAAAATGCTAAACTAATTATATACAAGAATGTGTTCCCAGTTTTAACATATTGATCTGAAAGCTGGGTTAGAAATAATGCACTTTACGAAAGAATGGAAACCTTAGATATGAGAGTTCTGAGAGGGTTAGGGGAGTGAACAAATGCCATCAATGGCAGTATCATTTTAAAAATGAAGATATTAGGAAAGCACTTGACTTTATTAGCATTCAGAAACATGTTAGCAGGGAGCTAATCTCAGGTAGTATGTTACTTAAAACAGAGAGAGAGAGGAAAGGTTAGAAAAACAAGTTTCTTGCTATGATGGTAGGAAAAAAGGTCCAGAAGAAACCCACTATCTAGCTGGACTGATTCAGTAAATAGTGCTTTAGAAGATAGAAATATAATATCTAATAATATTAGTCTTAACAGATTAATTTGGATGAAAATTGTCAATAGGAAGTTAGTAATAATGTAACTTTCTCATGTAGTACTATTATAATAATATCTTGTATATTTCTCATGAGTGTACATGTCAGGAATTTAATGATGATTATACTGAGAGCGTTGGTGAAAAGTACAAAACTGGGGAACTCTTGTATTATTGAGGAAATCTGAGGAGAGAAAACCATCCATGATTTGCAGTGATTGACCAGTGAAAAAGCTTGCAGTCCAGTTGCTAAGGGTGAAAGGCAGACCACAGGCTGAGTAGGCTTTTGTGTCAAAAACAATTAAATACTTTTGAAACGTCAGGTGTGGCAACATGAGTTTCTCTGAATTTTTCCACTGCTTGAGTGTGAAGGGTAGAAGATCAGCTGTGGATCAGAAGAATGGCAGAATTCATATTGCTAATCACTGATTAGTTGGTAGGACTCCAGTTAAGTAGTTAGCTTTTTATGACCTTTTCCATGTTTTTTTTGAGAGAGAGAGAGAGAACAGAATTGAGAGCAGTCAGATAGTTTGTTGACTTACTTTTATTGCCTTTCTTTGGAATGGACTAGATGTGGGCTTCTTTCCATGCTGTATCATAGTTGCCAGTTGAATAGGATAGATTGAGGAGGTGATACTGGTATTTGCTTTGGGATACAAGTTTTTAACACAATGGTGTAAGGGTTCACACAGTGAAAATGATGGTGGGATACTTGGATCCCTTATTTTTGTTCCAGTTAGCAAGTATTCTTCAGATTTCTTTCTGGCAAAATACTGTAGGGTGACATGAGCGAGCAGTTCTTGCTAAAGTAGGGGGAACTTTGCCCTGTTTGAAGAGAACTTTTCCTGTCATCTGTGCAGGAATTGGAAGAGAAGAGCGATGCTAGTAAGTTGGCTCTATCTTTGTTTGAGACTATGGTACTGCCTGGATGTGAGAGTGATTAAAACATGGATGGACAAAAGTTGCACGAACAAAAGAACAAAACTCTTTCCAAGAACTCTTTTGTTCTTGGAAAGAGACCAGAAGGCTCGATTGCAAAAAAAAGTGAATGCATAGAACAGTGGTCTCCAAAGTGGTTGATATTGACCCCAGGGGTTGATATAACATTGTTAGAGGTCGATTCGGGCTCAGGGTCTTATATTTTTATATTCGGTCTTATATTTTTCGATAGAAAAATATAAGACATCATTGTACAGGTAATATTTAATTCGGTTAACTTGGATTACCTCCATCCTGAATGACAATGCAATTAAGAGTGAATCGTGGGAACAGTGATATGAATAGGACCTGTAAGGTGGAGCAAAGTCATGAAAATAGTTATGGAAGCCAAAATGATGTATTTACCAATGGTTCCCACCCATGGTACATCCTATATATACCTATAGGAAGATTGTATTAATATTATTATTTTGTTATCTAGATTAAATTTTATATATTATTTATCCCTCCTATCATATATGTAATGTTAATAAGGACATCAAAAACAAAAACGTATCCCTTTGACGTTAAGCCATTATAATAATATATACTATATTATACATACACGAAATACTGTAAAAAATAAACAATCTAAAAACTCACATAAGCGTCTTTTTTTGCTTGTCCTGTCATAATTACGTAATAGTAAAATAGAGGGGATCGATAAAAAGTCAAGAAACTCTTGAAGGGGTCGA
This sequence comes from Typopeltis vanoorti, assembly GCF_054136105.1. Taxonomy (NCBI): domain Eukaryota; kingdom Metazoa; phylum Arthropoda; class Arachnida; order Uropygi; family Thelyphonidae; genus Typopeltis; species Typopeltis vanoorti. The sequence continues at coordinate 44,310,341 of NC_143553.1, forward strand.
CGGTCAAAGAAGTTTGGCAACCCCTGGCATAGAAGGTTAATTTGTAACATTTGGCACATTTGAAATCTGATTTGAACTTGTTGATGGTTCATTTACAACAGTTGCAATGTGGTTTGAGTAAGCAGCTGTAGTTTTGGTTTTGAGCCACTCGTGGCGTGCCAAGTACTTTTTTTTTTTCCTGCCTTGCATTGGCACACTTTTTTTTTGAAAAGTAAGATGTGGATGGTGGCTTAGGATTTGGGATGGGATTAGGGAAGGCCTTCATTCCATTGAGGATGATTTCTGTTATTCATTCAGAGCAAGTGTTTGGATCAGGAGAACCAAAGCAGTAGCTTTAGTTCTCCAAAATCTTGCTCCATGGCAAAAGAAACTTGTATGAGATTATGGTCTGCATTGCTAAGAGGAGAACTGACATGCACAGATTGGAGGGTTTTTTTGTAGAGATATTCTGGTAGGAACACTGAAGATCTGTGTTAGGTCATTGGTAATGATAGATACCTTGACATCCCTGTCTGCTTTATCAGTGGAACTGGAGAAGGGAAGCCAGTTTGAGTTGCAGATGTTGACATTCCCCTAGATGGATGACTATTATGATATTGCAACTACAGAAAATTGAGGTTTAGAGAGAGAGAGAGAGAGAGAGAGATGAAAGTGACAAGTTGGTTTAATAAAGAGATTTTGAGTCAAAGCTGATCAAGCAGTGACGTGCGGCAGATTTAAGATTTTGCATTCTCTGACATAAGATTTCAGTTTTGCATGAGGATGCCACAAAGACAGTGCAAGTGCTGCTGCTGCCCTTGTGGTGTAAGGAACTGTGTAATGTGTAGTTTGGGTAGTTGAGGTAGGTTGTCAGCTGTAGTTCTGTAAGGAATAATGATAATTCTGATTTTAGATTACTGTAGTTATCTAAATCAGAATTAATTAACTTCAGATAACTGGTGCACATCATTTATATTGCTGTTTAGGCTACAAATGTTGGTGAAATGGATGTGGAAACTTTGGATAACAGTTAATGTTGGTGGTGGTTTTTAAATATTCTTCTTGTGGGAGAAATAGTATGATCTGCAGTAAAATTGTGTTTTGTTGACTTGTAATCCATTATATGTGGGGAGGAGGAGATACATTGGAATGGATGTGTAAGGATATAAGGAATGGGTCATGCAATGAGGAGTGATAGACTCACAAACATGCTGCCCACGCAGAGAGAACAGTCTCTTGTCTTTGTGTAGCTTTGACAGTTCCCCTTGCAAACTACCAGACCTGGTCTTCCTCTAGTCACAAACTGGAAAAGTAAGTGGCTGCTGGATTTAGCACAAGAAAATGAAGTCTCTGGAGGTCAACAGTGAATTCTGCACAAATCCAGATTGAGACTCGAAACTGAGAACCTTTTCATAGATGAGTAAGCAGAACCCTCCAGGGACTTCATTTGCTTGGTTAGGAAGTCATAAGCATTAATTTATACTATACTTTTCACATAAGAGTTCACTAGTGTACTCTAGTGATATCTCTGGACTTTTAACTATTTTAGATGTCAAAAGTATGTGATGTTCTAGTGGAAGTTGAACACTTACTCAGCCAAAAAGAATCTTGAAAAGTGTTCTCTACAAAATGTTGTTGTTTACTTCCATACCAGTTGCTCATCTTACTCAAATTTAAGAAAATTTGAAATTCTTGATAAAGAATACAAATAATTAAATTATGAATAATTGAGTTCTCTCATATGCCTCTAGATTAGCAGTCTTACAAGAAAATGCCATTGGTTTCACTGTAAACAGGATAGCAGAGCCAATAAATAAGCTGGGTGGAAAGAGAAGTGTCAGAGGAGAGATATTTTCATTCCAAACTGAAAAAATCTTCTGTGAAAGTTTAATGGATCCATAGCAAGTTTTATTACTACCACTTTTTTATTTTTTTAATATCTATACAAGACGTCACAAAACCTAGAACAGCAGCATGTGTGACCAAGTTAACCCTTTATTTGGTAGTGTTGCTCTCAGGCAACATGACTTTACAGTTCTATTCTCATGCCAATAAAGACCATATTCTCATCCCAACTGTTGTCGTTATTGTTTCCAGGCAACATTTCTCTTCACTGATACACTTTTTTGAATCACGTTTTGCCAGCATGATGCTGCCAGTTGGGTGGAATCTCTTATTGGCATGAGAATAGAACAACTAAAGTCATGTTGCCTGAGAGCAGCACTGCCAAATAAAGGATTGAGGAGAAAGGAGGAGCCTCTTGATTTGTTTTTTGACTAGCTGTAGATTTGGGGAAAATAGCGTGAGGATTTGCTATATTCTGGTGTAGTGCTAGTAGCACTTCACTTGAAAAAGGAATCAAATTTTAATAATCTGGCTAGCCATATACACTTAGGCATATCATGTGACTTGGATAAACTGCATGAAGTTTTTATCTTCTTAAAAATATGATGAATGTTATTTTCGACCACTATATACTAAATAAGATGACAGAAAAATTGGGTTTTAATTTGTTGGAAATTTGATACAGGCCTTGTGATGGGAAGTCCTCTATCTCCTCCATGTGCAGACTTATTCATGGAAAAGTTCGAAAATGACATCTTATTATGTACAGATCCTAAACCTTCAGTGTGGTGGAGATATGTTGACAACATATTTATAATATGGAAACATAGTGAGGCAGAACTATATGATTTCCTAACTTCCATAAACTCGTTTCACCATAAGATCAAGTTCACCTTGGAACTTGAAAATGAAGGCAAATTACCTTTTTTGGACATATTAATTACAAAACAAACAGACAACAGCATTGGTCTTAATGTGTACTGCAAGCTGTTCTGCATAGACCATTACCTGCATTTTGCCTCATCACACCATATTTCACAAAAATTAACCATTATATATATCCTGAAGAACAGGGCAACCTCTAGCAATAAGAGATGACAGAATATTAACAGATGAATTAGATTTTATTCTTCAAACATTAACAAACAGTGGATATCCGAAAAAAATAACAAAAAGAATACTTTCCTCCAACCCCTCTCCACAGCAAATCCAGGAAACTCATCACAGGACTTCTATTTCCATTCCTTTTGCTGGCACACTTTCACAAAAAATTGCCAACCTCCGAGTTGCCTTCAAACCAATAAGGACAGTATGCAATTTGTTATGCCACTTGTCCCACAAAAGACAAGAATCCTTTCAATAAACACCCTGGAGTTTACAACATTCCTTGTTCTTAATTCTTGTAGAAAGGCTTATACGTTGGCTGTACATGATTATTAAATTACTTAAGGAATTCACAACATAAACTGGAATATAAATTAAAATAAACTTTAATATATACTTCCTATATTTTGGCAACGTCACGTTGCCATCTTCATGGGAACTTAAGACTAAGACACTTGCATGCAAGCACTAATACAACAAATGAGGTCGAAGAGAGGAGGAGACTACTGTTTTTCCTAAAGTCCTGATGGTGCCCCCTAGCGGGCTATATTAATCATGAGACCATCAGCCTAATGCCCAAGAATACCTAATATAGCCCACTAGAGGGGCACCACCAGGACTTTAGGAAAAACAGTAGTCTTCTCTCTTCGACCTCATTTGCTGTATTAGTGCCTGCGTGCACGTGTCTTAGTCTTAAGTTCCCATGAAGATGGCAACGTGACGTTGCCGAAATATAGGAAGTATATATTAAAGTTTATTTTAATTTATATTTCAGTTTATGTTGTGAATTCCTTAAGTAATTTAATAATCATTACTTGTTCTTGCGGCCTGAATTACATCGGAGACATAAATAACAACAGAGAGGACAGATCTACTTTAGCTTTCTATATTTCTGACACTAACCACAATATTGAATGGGATAAAAGTACTCTGCCATACATAGAAGATGACTACAGCTCCTGCAACATAAAAGAAGCCACAGTGGTTATCCGCTCACAAGGCACCCTGAACAGAAACCAAGAATTGATTCTTTGTGATATCTGGAAATCACTCAAGATCTCTCAACACATCATAGTTTAACTTCACAGCCAATTATAGAATGCACCTGCTTAACAATGACTGACCAAGTGCTAGCATCCATACTCCACATGTTTGTGTAACGGTTCCTATGAATTTGATAATTTTTCATCTTTCAGTTATGTATTGAGTCGTAACCAAAGCTCGTTTTGTTTTAAGCTGTTATATGTATGTTTATCTAACCCAGAAGAAGAAGCCAGCAGTTAATGTGGAAACTAGTAGGTTAATAGTTGTATCAAATTTCTGACCAATTAAAACCCAATTTTTCTGTCATCTTACTTCTTAAAAATACTTAATTTATATTAATACATTTTGATCATAAATGTAAATTATATGTAGATCTGGCATTGATCAATTTTTTAAAATTTTCTTTTACATATTAGTTGATTATATAGCTATTGGGGTACTCACTCCAATATCAAAGGCAGAACAGCCAGTCTAAAGGTTGTTTTGTTAGAGGCTAGATATCACATAATTCATGCTGTGTATAGAAAAGTACTATATTCATCTACATACAGTATTCACATATGTATAATAAGCATCTTTAATTTTGAAAGGCAAATCTCGGGGGGGGGGGGGGTGGAAAGTAAGCCCTGAAAATATTTTTTAAAAAAATGTAAATTTCAGGTTTTGATGACACTATTTTAAGTGTTGCCAGTGGATTGTTATTATTATTCGTGACACCTCCAAGGAGTTCGAAGACTCATCGCGGGAGGACACCTACAATTGTCTCAACTACTACACCGAACCTCTACTATGAATCACCTCCATCAACGCCATCTACCTCCACCACTACCACAACTAGTGTTTTTTGTCTGTAAATTGCGTGTGTTCTGAAGGGCCGATTTGTCTGTATGCGGGATGAAAAACCCGAGTTTCCGGGAGAAAAAACCCTGCTACCTCCGTATGAGATCGACTAATTCACCTTCGATTGAAGTCATCCAGATAAAGATTCCTCCCGTCGCAACGAGAATCGAACTTAGGCCTATTCCGTTCGAAGGGCGCAATGTACTATTGTTCTTCCGATTGCGCTACGGAGGCGCTGATGACACCATTTTATGCACACTACAGACTCGGTATGTTTTATTTATTGTTGTGCTGCTATTTAGGTTGACAGTTCAATAAAGTAAAAAATTACAAATTTTACATAAAAATTTTAAAAATGCCTTAATAAAATATAAAAGCTTTGTTAATATTTATATTAAGCCATACTAACAAAATTCATTTATCATCATCATCCTGTACCCTTTAAGGGTGTACAGGATATGATAGTATTACATGAAAAACTTAACCATTACTGACTTCCAATCTACAATTTTCCTCCTAATCAATCTGTCACCTATCAAGACTTCAACATTATGATCTTATATTTCTGTCTTCTAAGGCATTTTTTACTGTATCAATCCACCTATACCTTGGTCTTCCTCTGGGTCTTTTTCCTCCAACTTGGCAGAGAATGCTTGTTTTGCTAATCTTTCCTCTCCCATTCTGTTTAAGTGACCATACTGTAATGTTTAGTAATTTGTGATTTATAGTTTGATATTGTTTATTATGTTACTTTTTTTTCTCACTGTATTTCCCCTATTACTTCGTTATTTTCATGATTGCTTGAGCTTGTACAAAATGTCTCTATGCTCTAATCTCTAACTCATGTATTAAACTATTATATAACTTTAGTCCTTTTGTAATCTACTTAACTTTACCCTCCCCCTTTTAATGCCGTTAAATATACTCTCACTCGTGCTAGTACCGTAGACTTAGGAAAAGCCTCTGGCTGGGACAAATCCTTACTCTACGTTGCTATAATTTAAATGTATTAATCCTTAAAAATTTATTTTTGTTAACGACTGCGCCATTAAGGATCGTGTAAAAGAATTTTCTATCTTTCCTTTACATACAAGAGGATTTAGCTGATCACATATAATAACCCTTAAGTCAATTTTATCTCAAGCAACTCTGAATTACTCAGTCGTGGCTGTTGTATTACTTAGGTCACACAGGTTCGATTAGTTTTTGTGAGGCAGTGCATTGGCTATCAAAGATCAGGTAAGTTATTAACAAAAACAAATGTTTATTTTAATTTAGACAATTTATATACAAAAGTTATGAGACGTATCACTTGCCTGATTCTCCACACATTCATTAAGACAATTCACTTAAAGCATTAGACAAAGAGATTATCACACATAACCTTACTCTCATTATAACTAATAAAAGACAAAATTATACTATACACGTTCTAAGCATTATATAAAACAAGCACTATTCAAGATTACAATGTTTTATTATACATATTCAAACTGACATTCAGCTTTCTGACCCCTTCAACACATTATGCCATTAGTTAAACAGAATCAACATCTATCGTCTGTACATACAATCTAGGTTATTAACATAAAGCAATCTACTTACAAGCTCACTATTTCATTGTACAGATCTGAATCCAAAAGGGTTAAGGGTGAATTCTGCTGGTTCCTTTCTTAAACTTGCAATCGGGCACTATCCGACATAGTCGTCTGGCGATTTCCTCCCTTGTAACAGTACTGCATTTCTTCGTCAATGTCAGTAACTGGATCGGCTGTGACAAATCAGCACGCATGTGGATCGATACGCTTATTGAAGAATTTCACTGAAGGCTACCTTGAAATACAGCCTTTTCTACCAGCGAATCCCCCATGATCTGAACCACTGCTTGCAGGATCCAACTCTTCCCCTCCTCGAAAAGCTTGCCACAGGAACAAAACATAAGAGAGAGAGAGCCTTCGCTTCTTAATCTCTGCCTTTTATATCATTGGCTGTCCCTTGGCCTTGCTTCCAAAACTTCCCGGATTTACTGGAAGCGCCATTATCACCCACGCTTACGATAGGTTTTGGCAGCAAAACTCATATAATCTGGTGACCTTGGAGACTGTTGTTGACCTTCAGTTTACTAGCCTAATCCCGTCTGATTTTTTTAGTTACAATTGCTTGTGGTTCTACACTTGGTTATTCTTACATTATATTACAAAATTTATTACCTTACAGTAAGTTATATACACTTTTAATTATAAATATTTTATGGCCCATATAAAATCGATACACACACATTAAAAATATGGGAAAGAGTAATTGAAGCAAGGTTACGGCAGGAAACGAAAATTGGTGAGGAGCAGTTTGGATTTATGCCAGGAAGAGGGACAACGGATGCAATATTTGTGCTAAGGCGATTGATGGAGAAATATAGAGAGATGCAAGTGGATCTGCACATGGTGTTTATAGACCTGGAAAAGGCATACGACAGAGTGGCCAGGCAGGAGGTATGGAGGTGTATTAGGAAGAAGGGGGTGTCGGAGGAGTATGCGAGGTTGGTGAAGGAGATGTATGAGGGAACAGAAACTCAGGTCAGGTCTAGTGTCGGCATGACAGAAGGGTTCCTTATTGTCGTAGGGCTACACCAAAGGTCAGCTCTGAGCCCCTACCTCTTTGACCTGGTCATGTATATGTACTAGTGGAGGATGTCAAGAAGGAGGCACCATGGAGCATGCTGTTTGCCGATGACATTGTTCTATGCGAATCATCCTGAGAGAAGCTTGAAAATACCCTGGAAGAGTGGAGAAAGGCATTGGAGAAGAGCGGCATGAGAATTAACTGGGTGAAGACTGAATATATGTCAACGGGGAGTGACGAGGATATCGTCATACGACTCCAGGCTGAAAGGCTAATTTCAGGGAAGAAATTCAAGTACCTTGGGTCGGTTGTCAAGAGGAATGGTGACCTGGATGAGGAAATACAGCACCGAATAACATGCGGTTGGATGAATTGGAGGAAGATGAGCGGGGTCCTGTGCGACAAGAGAGTGAGTTGTAAGAGGAAAGGAAAGGAAAGCTCTATAAGATGGTGGTGAGGCCGGCGATGCTCCATGGTGCGGAGACGTGGCCTATAACCAAGGCACAGGAGAGGAAGATGGAGGTAGCGGAGATGCAGATGTTGAGATGGATGAGTGGTGTGACAAAGAAGGACAGGATAAGGAATGACTACATCAGAGGGACGGTTAAGGTGGGACCAATTAGCAAGAAGATACAAGAAAGTAGGCTGAGGTGGTTTGGACATGTTGAGAGGAAGGGTGAGGAGTATGTTGATAAACGAGTGGAGTATATGGAGTTGGAGGGAAGGAGGAAAAGAGGCAGGCCCAAGCTCAGGTGGAGGGATAAGATGACAGAGGATCTTAGGGAGAAAGGATGGAGTCCGAAGGATGCCCTGGACCGGAGAACTTGGAAGAGGAAGGTTAAAGATTGGTGCGCTGACCCCATTTAACATGGGAAAGGCAGAGTGAAAGAAGAAGAAGAAGAATAAAATCGATATAGGTGAAAAATATTTCTATTTTTCACTACAAAAGATTTTACAATACCACTTGAGATTAGCTCTGCTAAAGGGGTGCTTAAGGATCAAAGCTGTCTAACTGAGAGGAGGCCTCCACATAGCCTTTAAAGGAATGCAGAGAACTGACCAGGGCTTCTAACCTAATGTCCAATCCTTACCTTCTCATGGTTCATCCTGTTAGGTATCTACCCGGATACTGAATGAATGAGGATGGGCTGGTAATTTGGGATTTAGCCAACCAAATTGTATTCTTATTGGCTTAAACCACAATATAAAATGATGGTACATTTATTGCTTCCAAAGTTTTCAGCTGTTCTCCATAATCTCACATTCTTCATTTTCTAGTAGTTTCTGGGCAATATGAGCATGGTGACAGATGGATAATGATTTTATCTCTTAAAGCTGCAGACTCAGTTCATTGACATCTTGAATATTCATCATCTATGACTGCATCTTAGATTGAATGTGGATTTCCAGCATTGGTACAGAGATCCCTTGTTTTCTGCAGTTTGCAATCCACTCAAGAAGACTTTTCCCTGGTTGGCCCATTTTGTTCTAGTCAGTAGCTCCTTCAGGCAATCTTTCTGTTTTCTCCAGAGAAGAATGTTGGTTTCATTGATTTGCTTTTGTGTATTGGATGATGCAGAGATTGTCTCTTATATAATGCTGGCTGCTGACAGTGTAGATTGTGATGATCTGATAGATGATATTCAGAGTTGCAATAGTTTGAACTTTGAATCTCAAATGTCTTGCACATTTTAAGCACCTTGTATTATTAATTTGTTTAATAGCCTATGTTGGAAAAATTATGCCAAAAAGTGGAATCCCTGAAAATAGGGCCAATTCAGTTTTACTGCATCTGGTTTATCATGTGTACTTCTGATACATTTTTAATGTAATTTTGGCCTTTAGAAAATTTCAAGATGTGCCTGATATCGTTATATAATATGCATCCTATTTCAGAACTTATCCCAGCAGTTAAAATGTATATTTATACATAGGTGAAGATGAAGACACTAAAGACAGTTAAGCACTTGAGAATAGGTACATTGGGATTTCTGTCTTGATATGTAATTAATTCCAGATACATATTCATAAAGATCAAAACTCAACACCAGAGTCAGGGAGCAGATCAGAAAGTTGCTACTGATCATTAAGCATATTACAATATGCTTAATGATCAGTAAATCTCCTTAGTAAATCTCAAGTTTTAACTGATACATACAGAAAGTTCACTCAGTGCTTAAAAAAAGACTAAGTCAGAATGAATAGTCAGAGATCTCTAGATAATCTTGAAGACAACTAGAAAAGAGCATATAAAGCCAAGGACTTTCAAGACCTTTGAAGACAACCAAAATATAACAAAAGAAGTGACAACGTGATAGCAGTATCCAGTACATCATTCTCTAAATTACATCAATAAATGCAAGCATAATGATGTGACAATTATTATGAATGATTCTTCTTGTGTTATTTTAGTCATAGATAATTTTTTTAAAAATGTCTGTTGAATATGTTGTTTATGTATGGCAATCAAAAATTTTTGTTGTTCAAAAATTTTTTGTGTAGGATTTTAAAGAAAAAAATTAACATTTCTTTTGAATGTGTGTTTTTTACTTCTGTATTATATTGTAGGATACAAATTTAAGGACACAAATTACACTATCTGGCTATCCTAACAGCTTTGGAATACTAAATGTTGTGCATGCAAAGGTGTTAGAACACTCCCTGGCAGCTGATACAGACTTAGATTATGCCAAATGGACAGCTCACATATTACAGCACTCTCAAGACCATGGTAAATAGTAGCATTATTTATATTATCGTTTATCCCAAATTAGAAATGTCCCTATTTTAGTTATCTTCTAGTGATCTGAAAATTTTTCTGGTGACATCGATGTTAGTATTATCCTTGAATGATAAATTGACAAATTCGGTTTGGTAGTAATCACTAATTCTTTCATTTGTCCTGTTAATTAGTATCTGAAAATTATTTGTGAAATATTTGCTATGAGAAGTGTTAATAGTTCACTAGTTTTTAAGTTTGTGTTTCAGTAGGGAGATCTAAAAGTTTTGATTGCTTATTCTTCTAATAAAATTGCATTAAGAAAATTTATTTTTAATTCAGTATTTTTATCAATTTTAAACCTATTTAGCACATTCAACCAGATCAGGACTTCTTGGACTGGACATGAACAATCACACCACAAATTGTGGCATGTTCTTCAATTGAAACTAAAATTTGGATAGGGAGTGAAGAATGTGTTGTTTTAATTTTTTTATATTAGGAAAACATTAATTAAGGAGAATCCTATATTTTGTTAGTATATTTAAATGACTAAAAATTGTAAATATGTGAACTGACATTATGAGATATGAGCCATGTGAGAATGACTGGCAAATATAAAGAAGGGAAAGAACAGTTGTAAATAGAAATACTTTCATTAGAGGCAAATGAGTTACTAACACTTTACAGTTCTGGCATTTGTGTTGTGCGTGCATGTGCACGCACGCACGCACACATGCTGCTCTGGAATGGAATGAATTACATCATCCTGTAATCTCTATACATGTGCACATTTATTGATGGACATAATTAAAAAAAAATATATGAATAGGAATAAAAAATATGAATAAAATATGACTTGCTTGTGGGATATAACTAACAATAACAAACAGGAGCTGTATACATTGCTAGTCTAATAAGGAAGTGCTAATCCATTGAACTAATAATGTTAGTCAGATGATTCATCTAGGTGAAGCATAAATGTTTCCGCTGTTGGAGTACTCAGTGAGCAAATCACATACAAATTGTTATGCTTGCTACGTCTTTTATTCAGTAATGATTGTGATCAGTGTTAAACTTTTCTTTACATAATAATATATGAATAAATAATATGTTTTAAGTACACATTTTATTTTAAAAGTCCTTACTTTATGGGGTGCTTAAGGGTCAAAGCAGTATTAACTGAGAGGAGAACCCCACATAGCCTTTAAAGGAATGTGGAGAACCGATCAGAGCTTCTGACCTAATGTCCAATTCTCACCTTCTCATGGTGCACCCTGTTGGGTATATACCTGGATACCGAACGAAACAAGGATGGGCTGGCAATTTGAGATTTAGCCGACCTAATTGTATTCTTATTGGCTTAAACCAATATACAAAATGATGGTACAACATGACAAAATTTCATGCCGGCTGAAGTGTTGCTCGGTTAAACAAGGCCCCGTTATTTTTGCCAGGGAACCAGGGCGAACAGCGAAAAGTCAGCTACTGGAACAAATCTCAAAAAACAACCCAAATCAACATCACCAGAGTTAAAGATCGATACTATCAACATAAGAAGCCTGAATTGCAAAGAAATGGAGCTAACTGAGGAATTAGATAAGTACCAGATCGACATAATAGGGGTGACTGAAACAAAAAAGACAAAAACTGGTGAGATCTTTCTGAGCAATAAATACAAAATGTTATATTCAGGGAATGACAATCAAGGAAAAGAAGGAGTAGCCATATTATTCAACACAAAATACGAGGCTAATCTTGAATGGCAGGCAGTCTCAAGTAGAGTGATGTGGGCAAATATCAGAATGGGGAATTGGACAATGAGACTTAAGGAATTTTTTGATGCTTTAGAAAAAGCAACTGATACAATGAAAAAGGAAAAGTTGGTCCTTGTTGCAGATCTAAATAGCAGAGTAGGAAATGATTGTGAGACATACAAAAATATTTTGGGAAAATTTGGAGAAAAGAGCAAAGCTAATAATAATGGCAAATATCTGTTGGATTTCTGCTCAGGACATGGACTGGTTATTACTAACACCATGTTCCAACATAAAAATGTGCACAAATTCACATGGAGAGAAGAGGCAAGGAATAAGAAAAGTCTCATTGACTATGTTATTGTTGATAGTGAGGTTTTCTCCCTGGTGCAGGACACCAGAGTGTACAGAGGATTTGAAATTGAAAGCGATCACTATTTAGTCTGGAGCAGGATGAAATTGAATTTCATATTGAAAATAATAACATGTAAGAAAGTTTTAACGCGAATAAACGTTGAGCAGCTCTGAGATGGGAACTGTAGACTAAACTACATAAAGATTATTGAATAAAAAATGAAAGAATTTGAGAACAGGAACCAAACCTTGGAGATTCAGTGGCAAGCCTTGAAGAAAACTCTGATTGATTCAGCCAGAGAGGCATGTGGTGAGGTTGTCTGCAAGGATAAAAAAATCGGAACTCCATGGTGGACACAGGTAGTTAAAGAGGCAGTGAAGGAAAAGAAGAAAGCATATCAAAAGTTCCTGGCAAATAAGTCAGCTTTTGCTCTTAGAGAATACAGAGACAAATGTAAGAAAGCGAAACACTGTGTAAAACAAGCTAAACAAAAGTCATGGAAGGACTTTTGGCAATAACATAAAAAATAAATATCACGAACGCGGTAAGATATTCTGGAGGTTGTTGAAGAAGCTTAGGAATGGAGGAAAGAGTGCTGTAAAAGGAATTACAGATGATAAAGGTGACATGAAAATGGGAGAAAAAAGATATTCTTGAAGTATGGAGTAATTACATTGAAAAACTGCTAAAAGAAACAAGCAGTGATGATAGCACAGTGGTAAAAAAAACACTGACCATGCATGCAGTCAGGAATACATATACATACTTGAAGTAGAAAAAGCTATCAAAGGCTTGAAATGTGGAACGGCAGCAGGATTAGATGATATTCAACCAGAAAAGCTGAAGTATGGTGGTATAAAAGTCTTACAGTGGCTGCACTGCATAGTTCAGAAAGCCTGGACAGAAGGACGAATTCCCAATGATTGGAGTAGAGCTCTAGTAGCACCCATATATAAAAAGGGAAATAAAACTGAATGTGAGAATTGCAGAGGTATTTCCCTACTGAGTATTCCTGTCAAGATCTATGCAAGTATACTTGGGAAACGGTTGAGAAGAATTGTGGAAGAAAAGCTTGGTGAAGAACAAGCTGGATTCAGGACAAATAGAGGCTGTCAGGATCAGATCTTCACTTTACAACAAATAGTCAAGAAAGCATGGGAATATAACAAAGATCTGTCTTTAAGTTTTGTCGATCTGGAAAAGGCATATGACAAGGTGCCAAGAAAGAAACTATTCAATACACTACAGTTATGTGGTGTCAGTGGGGCATTATATCAAACAATACTTAGTCTTTATTTGAGTTGTAAGTCAGTAGTTAGAATTGAAGGAAGTACAGGAAGATGGTTTAATGTCAAATCTGGTGTCAGACAAGGATGTACATTATCCCCTCTGTTATTCATTATCTATATGGATCACATTATGAAGGAAAGTGGTATTAAACATGATATTAAAATTGGAGATGTTAATGTCAGCTCTTTGCTTTATTCGGATGATGTTATACTTCTAAATAAATCCGCTACAAATTTGCAAGATTCCCTGACTAAATTGAATAACTGTTGTAATAGATATATGTTATGAAGGTCAGCAATAAAAAGACAAATACAATGAAAATAGGTAGAATCGTTGAAAATGTCAACTGTGTTGTGAATGGGGAACCTGTTTAACAAGTAAAACATTTCAGCTACTTAGGCACAATTTTTAGTGAAGTTGGTAAATTAAATTTGGAAATAGAAGATAACAGAATCAACAAAGCTGGTATGGTGGGAAGTCAATTGAATAAATTCATATGGAATAAGAGAGAAATCAGTCGGAACACTAAATTAGCTGTATACAAGACAGTGTTCAAACCAGTTTTAACTTATGGATCTAAGTGCTGGGTCAGAAGTAAAACACTTGACCAAAGACTAAAGACCACTGATATGAGAGTCCTGAGAAAGATTAGAGGCGGGAAGAGATGGTATCAATGGCAATATCATATTAAAAAGGAGGATATTAAGAAAGAACTTGACATTGTCAGCATCCAGGAATGTGTTAGCAGAGCTAATCTCAGGTGGTATGGTCACTTAAACAGAATGGGCGAGGAAAGATTAGCAAAACAAGTGTTCTCTGCCAGGTTGGCAGGAAAACAACCCAGAGGGAAGGCCAAGATATAGGTGGATTGATACAGTACAAAGTGCCTTAGACAATAGAAATATAAGATCTGATAATGTTGGAGTCTTGACAAGTAACAGACTGATTTGGAGGAAAATTGTAGATAGGAAGTTAGTAATGATGTAAATTTTTCATGCAGTACTATCATATCCTGTACACCTCTTGAGGGTACATGTCAGGAGTTTGATGATGATGATACTTATTACATCATTTTACAAGTTGGAAATGATTTCATATCTATGCTAATATTCTGTTGTAGATCACTAGATGTAGTCTGTTTCTTAGAAAACGTAGAAAGATTCGTTTTATTCACAGGAATGAAAAATGTTTGTTCACTACACCTATTCTGTTGGAAGACTGGGATGAGAATGTCCTATATAGTGAAGAACATTTTTCTCTCCAACAGACATTTGCGATGTAAGACAAACAAGTAGCATTATTGTATCACTAAATACAGTACAGCAATTATAAGTTGTGATGCCACCATTAGTGACAATTTATAGATATTTAATATGGCTTACACACATATAGAGGAAATATAGAATTTTATTCAAAAACTCCAATGTAACATGGAAATTATCTGGTGTCCATGTTACATTGGATGAGTCATGTAGCATGTGCTTACTGGCTCAATGTCTCAGCATACCTGAGTTGACAGAATTACACTATTAGAGTTCAAAGGAACAACTGTAAAAGTTTATGCAGATTAAATAACCTAAAAAAAAAAAATTATTACGGAACTCATTCTTATGATTCGTGTTTTGAATGTCATTACTAGGCTTTCTTCCTGATGATGTCCATGTTACATTGGATGAATTATATTGGATTTTTTTGAATAAAATTCTCTATTTTTTCTACATGTGTAAGTAACATAAATATCAATCAAAGCACAAGAATTTGCCAACACACTTGACCTCTCCCTAACAAGCTCCCCTTCCAGGTATACCGTGATTGTCAGTTCTCCTCTTGGTAATTTCGATCATGTCATACAAGTCTCGTTTGCCATAGAACCACCTTCACCCACCAGTTCATGGTCTCTTGTCTTTTGGCTCTGCAAGAGTGCCAACTGGGAGGTCTTCCGTTATTTCACATGGTCTGACTACCGAAGCAGTTGTCAGACCATGTGAATAAGGAATAATGTGTATGCTGTGAATAGGGAATAGGAATAGGACCATGCGAATAGGAATAGTGTGTATGCTGTAAATATTCTTTGGGTTTTAATAAATGGTTTATAAACATCATACCGAACAAATCATCCTCACAGGAATGAAGGCTTTCATCCCTTATTCCACTCTAAATTCTCAGCCTGTATGCTAGCCTTGGTTCTCAAAAAAAATTGTTCCAATGCTGTAAAAGAAAAAAATCTCTGCTTATCACGAATGGCTCAAGACCAAAACTCCAGTTGCCTATACTGCAGCTCACAACTATTGTAAAAGAATCATCACCAAGTCCAATTCAGACTTTGAAAGGGCCAAATGCTGCAAATTTGCCTCCTGCCCAAATGGCAGTCACCCTTTCTGGTTCCCTGCTGAGGCCATTGGGCACAACTTCTGCCCACCCAGGTTTCAACCACTCACATCTGGATAGTACTGTTGTTACCTCACCTAAAACCAAATCCAACTTACTGGCATCACTCTTCCTTTCTAATTCCTGCATTGATGACCTGGGCAAAGTTTTCCATCCACACTACCAAGAACGACTCCTTTCATGTCACCCATAGTCTTCCAACAAAAAGAAATCCGAAGAATCCTCAATAACCTGAGCACAAACAAAGCATCTGGTCCTGATGGTATTCTGCCTATTTTGTTAAAACATTTGTGCCCCAGAACTAACACCTATCCTGTATCACCTTTTCAATCTATCCTGTTCAACTGGCATCTACCCTACAACATGGAAGCATGTCAACATCCAGCCCATCCCAAAGAAAGGTGATAAAAGTCAACCAACAAACTACCATCCAATTGCTCTCACTTCTGTTCTCTCTAAAATTATGGAGAAGGTCATCAACAACCTACTCTTGAACCACCTAGAGTCATATCAACTAATCAGTGACCAGCAGCATGGATTCCACTACTTGAAATCTACAGTTGATCTTCTTGCTTTCACCACCCACCTCTGGACTCAAGCCATGGAGAAATTTGGAGAAACTCATGTGGTTGCCTTTGACATTTCAAAGGCATTTGATCAGGTTTGGCACAGGGGTCTACTTATCAAACTACCATCCTGTGTTCTGCCTTCCCCACCAATGCAGGAGTGCCCAAGGGTTCTGTTCTTTCACCCACTCTCTTTCTCTTGTATATAAATGACCTGCTTTCTCAGACTTCCAATCCTATCCATAGCTTTGCTGATTACAGTACACTCCATTCCTCCTTTTCATTCGACAAACCTTGTAATGCTGAAGTATTAGAATCCTCAAGATCTACCTGAACTCACATCTCCTATCCCAGTGTGGCAAGAACAACCTTGTAGACTTCAATGCCACCAAAACTCAGTCCTACCCGATCTCTCGCAAGAAAGAGCTTGCATCCCCCCCTCCCCCCACCTTACCTTCACTAATACTGAAATATCTCAACACGATCAGATGTCTCTACTTGGACTGACCTGCACCTCTGATCTTTCCTTACTCAACTACATTCCAACTATAGCTTCTGCAGTCACCAAAATACTTTTTCACACAAGACACTACTTCACACCTTCACAGCTGCTAACTCTCTATAAAGCCCAAATCTACCCAGCCATGGGATATATATTGCTCCCATATTTGGGTGGAGCACTAAAATCCTCTCAAAGATTGCTCGATTCAATTTAATGATCTCTCTTTCACATACCCACATCAATTCCTCTCTCTCTCTCTCTCTCTCAGTCATTTAGTTTCTGCCTTGTGCCTCTTCTACAGATGCTTTCGTGCATAAAATCTCTCATGATAAGTAATTCCATATCTTATCATGTTCTGTTTTACAATGATTTTAATTCAGGAAATGTGCTAAAAAAGATATGTAAAATGCTCTTTGAAATATTATTCCTTGTAAGTTATTGTGTTCAGCAAAAAGGAATTTTCTTTGTTACTGTAATGTGGCACGAGTCAGCAAATTTACGGTAAGATTAGTAAAGAACAAAGAGGATTACCACAAGAGAAAAGTTACAGAGGCTTACAAAGATGATTTCATCACATCAAAAGGTCAGCAAGTGCGAAAGACAAAGAAGATGACATCAACACACCTGGAGGTAAGCACAAGACAAGTTCGAAAAGCACGCGAATGTGAAAACAAACGAAGCCTGGGCGTATATAAGGCACCTTGTCAGCAGCCAAAATTATCCCAGGTTCTCAATGCTTACTCTTGCCTGTGATTGTCGCCATCCTTGGTCAGGAAAAGAAAGAGAATCTTCATTGGTTTGTATATTCCAGATTTTCAATGCTTACTCTTGCCTGTAATCGCCGCCATCCTTGATTGGTATAAGAAAGAGGAGCTTCGTTGGTCCATCTTCAGAGTTCTCAACATATTCTGTTATCTGAAGATCTCCACTGCTCGTAGTTGGGAAAAGAAAGAGAAGCTTCGGCTATCGTCTACGTGGATCACCAATACAAAAGAGACATGTCAAGACATTAAGAAGGAAAAGAGCAACATACTGAGTGAAAGAAAAGAAAGAAAAGATTCCTGTGGAACACTTGATTAATGTGAGGGATTGTTTGTGAAAAGGAAACTTGTAACTGTATTTCTGAAAACATTTTGTAGTGAATGCATGAATCTGTTGTAAGTAATGAGAGATATTGTATAGGTAATAGTAATTTAGGTTTGACCAGTGTGTGCCTCATGATCGTAAAATGTTAAGTTTAGGTCCTATGATTCAGAATTAAGGTTTAGAAGAATAAAGAATTTGTATCCATCTAGTGTGTATGCTGTAAATATTCTTTGGGTTTTAATAAATGATTTATAAACATCATGCTGAACTGTGAGGTGTCAATGCATCTCCAAAAAATTCAAACCTATGTGCGAGTAATATGTACGATTATTATTTAATTGCCATGACTGACTAAAGGATAAAATAAGTTAAAGCAGGGAATACAAATATGATTTCAGATACATGTATTGTCTTTGAATAACGTCTTATACTCTCATTCTTGATATATAGTCTAGCTAGCACATTTGATAAATAAATAAATTTGCTAGACTATAGAGTGTGAGAGATAAGACATAGCATAAGCATATATATGGCGGCAGTTGGAAAGTAAGACGGCCGACCATAATAAGAAAGCTAAAGACAAAGCAGGATAGAAAGATGTGGATAGATAAAGGCCTTTACAAGGACGCAGTCGACGACATGAATATAATATAGAAAATATAAATGGCACAGCTGGTAGGATAAAATAACAAAAATATAAATTTTACACATGGAAGTGCTCTGCTGAATTGGCCACTGTTATTCCTCCATTCTCCTCCAAATTCTTTAAAACAAAACAAGAACCGCTGCTAACCAACACCCTTTTACAGTTCATCTTGAAACTCACCGAACCAACTTCACTGCCTCCTCCTTCATCCCATCTACTTCTGTCCTTTGGAACAGCCTTCCCCAAAGATTATAATCCTCAGCTGTTCAAGCAAAATGTGAACCAATTCCTCCTTTCTTCTATTCCTCTTGCCCACACATGGCACTAATGTGCTATAGGTCTTTTGGCTTTTGTGTGTGTGGATCAGGAAAAAAAAACTGAATATATCTAGTACACATCTTCAATTAAATATTTTGATTTAGTGACAATGTAATTAGAGATGACTGGAATGAAAATGTCCCTGCATAATGAAAAACAACTCTGCTTCCACAGACACAACAGCATGCAGGCACATAAAACAGTTTTATTGTAGTGGCAACCACAGTATTTAAGTACATTGTCCTAACAACCTCTTTCAAATGTTCACTTGCAGAAAATATGCAGTCACATCTGCATAATATAGTTGCTGGGTGCAGAAACTAGCCCATTTAAGTGATAAATATTTACTACCATTCCACTTTATGTATATATTACTAGTGGTGAATTAGTAGTGCTGTATACACACACACACACGTGGTGCATAAATACACTATTTTGCTTCTGAAGTAGTAAAGTAACCAGTTACTTCAGCAATGCTAGAATAAAAGTGCTTATCATTACTATGAATTGAATGTAGTTAGTTAATGATTGCTGTAGTCAGCTATATTCCTCTGTGGGATGTGATGGTACGAGAGGTTTCTGAAAAGTAAGGTAACACTTTTTTTTTTTCTTTTTAATAATGTTAAAAGGGAATGAGATAAAACATGGTGGACAGATAGACCCATTAATAACATTCAAAAAGACTTCTATTGCAGTGTGGTGCTACTGTCATCTCACAGTTAATTCATTGCAAGATGGATACCATGCAAGTACGGTCCAAAACAGGTGTCCATCGTGAAATAATTCATTTTTGCAACCAAAATGGGCTTCACCAAGTGACATGCACTGTGAAGTGGTTGCTGTGTATGGTGAAAAGGTGATGTCAAAGAAGCAGGTATGTTTTTGGTGCAATGAATTTAAAGTGGGCTGTGGTGACATTGAAAATTGACATTTGACAGGCAGGCTTTCATCAAGCAAGATAGAAAACAACATTTCATGCATTAAGGGCATTGTTCTGGAAGACAGGCAAGTAAAATTGCACAAGTGGTGAACTTGAGTAAGTCTACTGTTTACAAAATTGGTTCTTGCAAGGAGTGATTTGGCAATTGTCAGAGGAGCACAACATCCTCGAGAAAAAAAAAAAGGGTTACCTTACTTTTCGGAAACCCCTCGTAGTTACAGTTACTACTTTTCCCCAGTGACATTGCTGTCAAAATGCTGGAGGCTTCCCAAAATAATTCTTTGCCCAGTATGAGATCGCTGCCCTGCTTTTTGGAGAGCTAAAATGGCTTGAAAGATCTCTGTAGAGACCATATTTGGTCCCTACAGAAGGTTTCTGGACTATGTAAAAAAAATTAAATTAAAAAAAAAACAAAAAAATTAATATAATAGTAAATAAAAGTATATATTAAGGTTTACAAAGCCATTATATATATATATATATATATATATATATTGTTACACACCATCAAAAAAATGTATACACACACTTATACACATGTTGCAATGTATACACATGTTGCAACAGATGTATCCATGGACTTTTTTTGAAGTTAGATTGAATTACGGTTGCAATGTGTAGTATGATGTTCTCTCAAAAGATGACTTTTTTTTTTTTCTCGAGGATGTTGTGCTCCTCTGACAATTGTCGTTACTCACATGAATATTAGCATCAACACATAACCGGTAGGACAGTCAAACAAAATGACCAAGGCACGATTGTCTTTCGAGGAATGCAAAA
This sequence comes from Typopeltis vanoorti, assembly GCF_054136105.1. Classification (NCBI taxonomy): domain Eukaryota; kingdom Metazoa; phylum Arthropoda; class Arachnida; order Uropygi; family Thelyphonidae; genus Typopeltis; species Typopeltis vanoorti. Next base: position 44,331,119 of record NC_143553.1, read on the forward strand.
CCGTTTTAAAGTGGTATTTCAAATTTGAGAATGTTGGTGAAGTTCAACAGCAATGGAGGTGTGAGTTTGCAACACAACCTCCAACGCGCATGACAATTGCACATATTTGTGATAAGTTTGAGACCCATGGTACCATGTACAAGGGAAGATCCGGGAGGCCTCGCACAGCAACAAGTCCTGCTTCCTTGGCTGTGGTGTTGAAACAGTTTACATGCTCGCGACAGAAGTCTACCACACAATGTGCACTTGAGACAGGAGTTAGCAGTATAAGCATATACCACATTCTTAAAGCAGTTAAATGGAAAGTTTCCAAGATTATTACATGCAATGAATGAAGACGATCCTGATCAAAGAATGCAGTATTGTGAGTGGTTTCAACACATGATAGATGAGGATGAGGAGTTTGTGAGGAAGATGGTTTGGTCTAATGAATCACAGTTTAAGCTTAATGGAGCAGTGAATAGTCATAATTGTGTTTACTGGGCTCCAGAAAATCCGGGAATTCATGTGGACAAGGCAATCAATTTACTGGGGCTCAATGTCTGGCTTGGATTGTCATCTAGGGGTTTAATAGGACCATTCTTATTTGAAGGTATTGTTACTGGTCAAGTGTACCTAGACATGCTATGCACATCCATTTTACCTGCCATTTATGCACTTTATGGGAATGATCAATTTCTTTTCCAACAAGATGGCGCACCACAACACTGCCACCGAGATGCGAGAGCTTACCTCGATGGGAGTTTGCAGGAACAATGGACAGGAGGAAGAGGTGCAGTTGAGATACCCCCTCCCTCTCCTGAATCAACACCCTTGGACTTCTACCTATGGGGGGACTGTAAAGGATGTAGTGTATCATAGGAAACCAGCTACATTGGTCGCCCTACAGAAAGAAATTGAAACAGCATGTGCAGCAATCCCACAGGACACTTGGCCAACATTATCCAAGCAGTAGTTCGGCATAATAATAAGTGTCTGGACGCTAATGTTAACCACTTTGAGCACCTTGTGTAATTGTAGAAGTCAAAGGTAACTTGTACTCGTCCCTTGATGTCTGTATAAATTAACTATCAATTTTTATACAGGTTTTTCTTTTGCTGAAGTGTGTATACATTTTTTTGATGGACTCGGTATATATATACATTTGAGATTTTCTGTATCACTAAAACAGTTTACAAATGTTTTTTTACCAATAAAGTTTAACTGAAAACATTCAAACTAGCATGCTATATATATGAATTGTAAAAGGCAGGTCCTGTTTTATCAATTTACTTGCATTTTATGATAGGGTAACGAGTGTGTTAGATAAGGGAGACTCATGCAAGGGTGGTCTGAAAAGTTCTCGGCCTCAACCATAGATGGCAACACTATCAGCACAATTTTTTTTTTTTTTCCTAAGTTAGTACATCTGTCATAAGCATCCATGTGAAATTGCAAGTCATTCTATCAAGTACTTTGTTTTATACAGCTGTCTGAAGCAAAAGTGTTGTCTGTATCCCTTGAAACGGATAAAACTGAGTATCATGCAGTTATAAAATTCTTTGTAAAAGAAGGTTTAACGGCAAAAGAAATTCATTCGAAGTGCATAAAAGTTTATGGGCACCATTCTCCTTCATTTTCGACAATTAAAAATGGGCTGCTGAGTTTAAACATGGCCATACCAACCTTGAAGATGATCCATGTGAAGGATGTCCAAAAAAGTGTAACACCAGAAATCATTGATCAAGTGCACGATATGGTATTGGATGACTGGCGAGTCAAAGTGCGTGAAATTGCTGAGACTATAGGCATTTCAAAAGAACGTGTAGGATATATTTTGCATGAAGAATTGCAAATGAAAAAGCTATGCGCTTACTCACAGCAGATCAAAAACTCACTCCCGTGAAAATCTGTGAACAGTACTTTGAGCATTTTGACAAGAATAAAAGTGATTTTGTGCATCGGTTTATTACTGTGGATGAGACTTGGATTCACCATTACACACCAGAATCCAAGCAGCAGTCAAAACAGAAGCCAGTTGTTCAGTGCCGAAGAAGACAAAGTTGGTTCCATCAGCAGGAAAGGTCATAGTATCGGTGTTTTGGGATGCGAAAGACATTTTGTTTATTAATTATTTTGAAAAGGGTAAAACAATAACGGGGGAATATTATTCCGATCTTTTAACAAGACTAGATGAAAAAATTCATGAGAAAAGATCTGGTTTGCAGAAGAAGAAAAAAATCATCTTTCATCAAGGCACTGCACCTGCCTGTAAAGGTGTTTCAGCAATGGGAAAATTAAGGGATCTGCTCTATGAATTGTTGGAACATCCACCCTATTCCCCAGATTTGGCTCCCTCTGACTTCTATCTCTTCCCAAAACTAAAATCTTCCTCGCTGGTCAGCGGTTTTCTTTGAATCAAGAGCTGATTGATTGCAGCTGTAAAGGGGTATTTTGCAGATCTTACTGAAAAACCACTACTGGGATAGGGTAATGGCACTGGATCATCGCTGGAATAAATGTATTAGTTGAATTAGTATGAAGAATTGCAAATGAAAAAGCTATGCGCTTACTCACAGCAGATCAAAAACTCACTCCCGTGAAAATCTGTGAACAGTACTTTGAGCATTTTGACAAGAATAAAAGTGATTTTGTGCATCGGTTTATTACTGTGGATGAGACTTGGATTCACCATTACACACCAGAATCCAAGCAGCAGTCAAAACAGAAGCCAGTTGTTCAGTGCCGAAGAAGACAAAGTTGGTTCCATCAGCAGGAAAGGTCATAGTATCGGTGTTTTGGGATGCGAAAGACATTTTGTTTATTAATTATTTTGAAAAGGGTAAAACAATAACGGGGGAATATTATTCCGATCTTTTAACAAGACTAGATGAAAAAATTCATGAGAAAAGATCTGGTTTGCAGAAGAAGAAAAAAATCATCTTTCATCAAGGCACTGCACCTGCCTGTAAAGGTGTTTCGGCAATGGGAAAATTAAGGGATCTGCTCTATGAATTGTTGGAACATCCACCCTATTCCCCAGATTTGGCTCCCTCTGACTTCTATCTCTTCCCAAAACTAAAATCTTCCTCGCTGGTCAGCGGTTTTCTTTGAATCAAGAGCTGATTGATTGCAGCTGTAAAGGGGTATTTTGCAGATCTTACTGAAAAACCACTACTGGGATAGGGTAATGGCACTGGATCATCGCTGGAATAAATGTATTAGTCTTATGGGAGATTATGTTGAAAATTAAAAATAATTTTGAAATTATACATTCGTTTTTTCATTGTTAGGCCGAGAACTTTTTAGACCACCCTCGTATGCAGTGATATTCTTGGACTTTGCAAAAGCATTTGATAGATTACCATATAAGTTGGTGTACAAGCTGCAAAGGATGGGAGTAGATAGTATATTGGTAAGATAGATCAGAGACTGGCTCTCTGAAAGATATTAGCAGGTTGTGTATGATGGAGCAGTGTCTCAGATAAGGAGGGGTAACCAGTGGTGTGCCCCAGGGTTCTGTTCTTGGACCCCTGCTGTTTAAGTGGTAAGTGATATATCATATGGATCGACTGGGGATCTTCAGTTGTTTGCTGACATAGCAAAATTGGGAAGAATTATAAGTAGCACTGCTGATGCTGAATCCCTTCAGGAAGATTTGAATAGACGTTTTACTTGGACAAAGGAGTTGGGTTGTAATTTTAACACGTTGACTGCTGTTTGCAACAAGTGCGCTCACACATACACTTTCCACTAACTGCTGTAATACTGTTTTTTTTGTTTTTTTTTCTATCTTCACAGGTCACTGTGAATAATCACAAGTTAACAGTATTGCGGCAGTTAACATGTTAATATTAATAAGTTCAAAGTGTTGCATTTTGGAGTGCAGAAATATAAGGCTGTGTACTATATCGCTGGTGCAATGCTGCAGGAAGTGGATGAGATGAGAGATTTGGGAGTGATGGTTAATAGTAGACTGAAGTTTAGAGGGCATCTTGCTAGTGTTGCAAAGGATACACATCGTAGTGCTGCTATGATAAAAAGTACTCTAACGTGTAGGTGATAAGGAATTGGTTGTGTCACTGTATAAGGCACTGGTCAGACCACACTTGGACTATTGTGCTCAAATCTGGTCACCTAGTTTTCAGTATGATGTGAAGACATTGGAGAGGGTCCAGAGGTGACTGACTAAGACAATGTCAGGACTTTGGAATGCTGGCTATGGAGAGAGAGGTTGAAGAAATGTGGATTACAGAGTTTGGTGGGGTAGGAGGAAAAGAGGTGATATGATGGAGACATTTAAGTTAGTGAGAGGATTTTATCAGATTAATCCAGATGGGATTATAAAAAGAGTAGAAGGTGAGAGGGGGAAGAATCAGAGGTCATCCTTGGAAGTTATGTAAAAGTGTGGTGAAGAGGGATGTGAGGAGTAGACTTTTTACATCTAGTATTTTCAGTGAATGGAACGCATTACTAGAATGTGCTGTTAATGCAAGGAGTGTTAAGGATTTTAAGATTCTATATGATAAATATGTTGTCAGTTGAAAGAACCTCCCATGATGAGTCTGCCAACTCCATGGAGGATGTAATAATAATAATATAGAAAACATTTGTAAAGTACCTGCATGGCATGGAAGGACATGATGTATCATCGTGCAAGTTCCTATTTGAGTGAACACACATGAGAGATCACGTTTAGTAACTGAGGTGACTGCCACTTCAAATACTATTCATTTAAATTTACTGCAGTATGATATGTGCAAAAGGAAGAAGCTAGGAAAATGGAGCATTTTCCTCAATTAGTGTTGTTTGTTAAGATGAATTTTTGATTAATTCACTCTTCTGTGAGAGTCAACTTTCACTGAAGTGACTAGAGGAATAGTTTTTTATGATATTAGATTTTGACAGAACTTTTTTACAGTTTCTAGAGTTAACTGGAGTAAAGACAATAAATAAAAGACTTAAATGCAATAAGTTTATTACATTTAAGTGCATATTGGAGAATGTCTACATTAGATGGTAGCTGTAGTTGTAAGAAAAGTTAAGACTTCTTCTCGGAGACTGGTATCACATTTTTGAAATACCAGTCTTTATATTAATCTGCTGTTGCTTTGACAAAGATACTGGCATTTTAAATCCTGAAAGAGATTATAGTTGAAAATACTCAAAATGAATCATACTGAATGTTTCCTTTCTTTTCCCACCATCCATCTCAAACCAAGTTTATGAGAGATGATTTCAAGTCATTATAAGATGAGCCCAGTTGATTGTGGCAAACTACTTTCCAGATAAGTGCAGTATTTGCTTTATGTATCATAATAACTTTCCAGTGTATACCCTCAATAGGTATAATATTAACAGTGGTCCAACACAACATTTCATTATATATGACAGTCATATTATTGAAATATTAGTTTTCTATCAACAGTTTTCTCCCAAATTAGTCTGGTATTTGTCAGATTTTGGATATGACTCATCCATATTGGTTGTCTTCCTTTTTTTTCTGTCATTATTTCTACAAACACATTTAGATAATCTTTCATCACTCATTCTGAATAAATTAGTTTTAATATGCATACTTGAATATCAGTAATGTCAGATTATTCAAATATCTTCATTTTTAATTGTGAATTTCCTTTTTCACTATCTGTTCACTCATAATTTTCCTCAGGATTTTGATATCAGTGGTCACCAGTCTGATTCTTTTTTTTTTTTTTTTGCTAACTCCCATTTTCTGATATAGATGTTAAAATTGGTTTGAACATACTTTTTTTACTGCTCAATTGATTTTTTCCCATATTCTATAGAAATTTATTCAGCTTTACTTCTTACCTTACTTAGTATGGTGAGAAGGGAATACCTTTTGTGTTTCACCTTTGTTGTCTGTTTTCTTAATTCTGTCCTTTTTATTGCCAAATTTTCACACCAAATATGTTGCAGCAGTAATTTAATTTGGTCAATGACTCTTGAAGACATAGAACTTAAGAGGATAGCATTATTTGCATAAAGAACTAAGTGTAACATCTCTTATTTGAACATCATTTGATATTTTCTTTAATCATGTGGTTCATATTAAATCATAAATAATATCACAGACCTGATTTAACTTTAAAACATCCTCCTGTGCATTCTGTGATACAAACCACTGATTTTGCTAAATATCAGGCTATGTATCACCTTCTACATGATTCTATTTACATCGTACAGATTTGTTGTTTCGAATAGTGTTTCTCTACATTGTGTTTTGAGATCTGTGAATGCATTCCTCCTGGTTTTTCCCTTCCAGGATATTCCATCATAGCTTTGTTGTTGTTGTTTTCAGTTTATGTATTACTTTTTTAAAGTAATCATTCCAGACATTAAAAGCACATCTTGACTTGATAGCCAGGAACTTTTTATATGCTTTTTTTGGGCTGAGTGAACAAAAGTAGGTCACATCATCAGTCTTTCAACAAACACTTATATATAATCATAGCACAGGGCTAGAGTTGGTTGTTCTAATGACACACAGAACATTATCATCAATTCTACACTTTTTTTTTTCCAGTGCCTATATAATCCCTTTAAAATAGTAAAATATTACATATACCCTCTCCATTCCGTATAGCCAGGGCACATCTTAGAGGATAGTCAAGTGTTAAATAAATATGAGTTTCATGCCACTACTAATAACCCTTATCTGTTTTGCTAAACACAATTTCATCCTAATACATATCCAGATATTCATAAAGTACCTTGTGCACAAGGTTCTTGTATCTACAAATTTATTAGCTATAGACAAATAGGAGGATTTGTTAACATCTTCCTTGAAAAACATAAGAAATGCATATGCTGCCATCATTATAGCAGGTCAAAACCGGAAGACCATTGCTTGATATCCTTTCACACACACACAGGATTAAACAGAATAAAACCATAGTACTACATGGTCACTACAGATTTGTTAGACAATGTGTGGAGTTGCCATTAGTATTGAAGCACTTGATGAATCTCAGCTAGTATGGCTACATTAATTCCTCCAAAATTTGGAGGACATTATGACCACCTCCAATTCAGTGGCTGTTAAACCATCTTAAACCCTGGAGACTTCATGATAGGCTGCTAGTTCTTTTGTCCATTAGAATTTTGAATACTTCTGAATTGTTTTCACAGTTACTTGATTGTTAGCTCCTTGTGTTATGTTGTTACAAGTATTTTTGTGTTGCCCCCAAGGAATACTGACTTTCAATCCAGTGAAATATCAGCCTTAATCTTGCTCTTGTCTTCCATTTATCCCTCAAAATTTGAGGAATAGACAGAGGAGAAGAGACAGGTAAGTGTATCTCACTTTAAGATAATCATTATCATAATCAGATTTGATGACTTCACATTTTTGTGTGATGCGACTGCTGAATTTAGGTCCTGTCCCTTGCCATTCCCAGATCTCTCATCTCCTCTACCGTCTTCAAAGTTTCCACAGTGTGTATACTTGGTGGTGTGCTTCAGATGGTAATGATGCCATCTATTCATTCCCTAATTTTTCAGAATATCTGTGGTCTTGAGTCTTTGCTTAACTATGTAAAACAGATAATCAAAGATTAGAGCCACAAATATAAAATTTTTCTGAAAAAAAAAATAGGGGAGTGAACAGATGGCATCATTGGCAAAATCATATTAAAAAGGAAGATAAGTGTTCAGGAATATATTAAGCAGAGCTAATCTCAGGTAGTATGGTGACTTCAAAACAGGAAATTACAACTGATTGGATAGAATAATAGGTTCGATCCCATGGTATCAGTGTGTGTGTGTGTGTGGAGGGGAGGAGGATATCCAGGATCAATCCTTGGTCCGTTGTTATTTAATCTTTGCAGTAATTGACACTGGAAGGATTTGATAGAGACATACAATTGTTTGCTAGTGATGCAAAGATAGGCAGGGTAATCAGGAATGTCACTTACATGCAATAATTGTAGAATGATTTGAATAAGCTGGAATTGTGGGCTTGCAAAAATGGCTTCAGTTCACTGTTAGTACTCATGAAGTTATGAGCTTTAGTGTGGTAAGATATCCAGCAGTGGATATTTTTTTTATGGTAAAAGAAACTGATCAAGCTAGAGATCTTAGAGCTTTAATAGTTAGAAAGTTGAAGTTCAGGAGCCATGTATCCAATGTTGCATTGGTGAAATAACCTCATGTGATTATTGTGCACTGATCAAGTATCTTAGTATCCAGTATGTTGCAGATACAGGAAAGGTAGAATGTAAAATGTAGAATGCAGATTATGAGAATAGATTGAGAATTTGTCAACTGCTGACACTTGCTAATAGGAGAAAGAGGAGTGATATAATTGAGATTTACAGACTAGCAAAAGGAGTCATACAGGATATCGTAGATGGAATTTTTCATTTTATGGAGCATGGGGAGAGGACATCCATGGTAGTTGAGAATAAATTCAGTGAAGAAAGGAGTGAGAACTAATTTTTCTCCCAGTGTGGCATGTTTGGAATGGCATGCCTTTGGGGGTGGCGAGTGCTGACAGTATGGAAAAATTCAAAAGACAGTATGACAAGCAGTGCAGGTGATATGTGGCTTCCCTTGATATAAGTTCCTGACCCCCTGGAGTTCTCTTGTAATAATAATAATAATATATATATATATATATATACTTCTGTTTGTAATCAGTTGGAAAGAGAGGAAAAAAGTCAAAATCCTCATACTTTCTTTGTGCTTAACTGAATTAGTTTACTGATATATTTCACATCATTTTCCTCTCTACTCTCAGGCCAATAACAAATCCAACTATTTATTTTATACTTGCCTCCATCTCATATGACTCTCCAAACTGATTGCTTAAATCAATGCTGTCATCCTGAATCTTCATCCATGTTGGATTTAATTCTTCAGCCATTTAGCAATGTCTGTCCCATTGTCCATGTGTGCACATCCTCTTTCATCAAATAGCTGCCATTAATATCAGTAGTTTTTGGAAAACGTTACACATTCCTCTTTTTCACTTCGAAAATATATAGGAGTTTCAAAATTTAGTATATGTGTTTTGTGAACAGTATGAATAATTTTTGTATTTTAAAGCTACAACAAAGATTTATACGATAAACCAAATTTTGTGGAGACGGTCATACTGCTTACCTTCAACACATATACATGAGGGACATCTCTCTTAACATTTCTACAAACTCTATGATATAAGCCAGTTTTTTTGCATCTGCTGTATTTGCCCTCTACATTTTCTCTAATGTTCACACTTTGCAACTGTAAACTTGAATTTTAAGGCACAAATTTCTGGAGACTTTGGGGGATGTTCAAAAGCACCCACTCTGTAACCTATCCATTGTTCAGGTAATTCAGGATGGAAAAAACTGCTTTCCATCCTTTCTATTGGTATCTATTTTAAATAAAAAAAAGTTCATTCTAAAAATTGTATGGGTTTTAGGTTTAATATACAAATATAAAATTTTAAATTCTATATACATACTTTTGAAACACTTATGTAGAGCCATTTATGGACATCATATGTGAGTTTGTTGTCAGTTTTTTCTGAAAAAGTTGTTTCATCCCTACTTACCTGTACCATAGTATATTGACTTAATTTGAGAATTGGCTGGGGGAGGGGAGGGGAATAAGAGAGAGGGCCCTAGAAATTATTCCTTTAGTTCAGTGTTTCTCAAACTTCAGATTTCCATATACGCCGACTTAAATTTTCATTATTACCAAGTATCCCCATATCAAAATAATAATTAGTAAATAAATAAAAAAAGTATATTTCATTGTAAATGTCTATTTTATTTGAATTTATATGTACATGTAAACAAACAAAAAAACATGCTTTATTTTTAATAGAACAAAATTTATAAAGATATAAATTTTTACTTGAATAATTTATCTTCAATGAGAGGAGTGAAATTGCTTATGGTGGGAAAAATGAACCTTATAGCTTTATCTGTTAATTCAGTAAACTCACTCTGTATTTGTAGCCAAATTTCAGCAAATTTTGGCTCTATAGTTAATTTCAATCCCAGATGTGGTTTGACATCTATAATGCAGTTTCTCTTCTTTGTCTTAATATCTACAAGGGCCAAAAATCCAACTTCGCACAGATATGAACTTGGAAAAATGAACCTTAGAGCTTTATCTGTTAATTCAGGAAACTCATTCAGTATTTGTAGCCAAAATGATAATGTATTCTCATTGTATTTATTTTTTAGGAAACCATCAGTAGCTAGTTCTAAAAGTTGTTCTTCTTCTATTGGTGACAGACCATTTGGCATAGATTTGTTGATATTGAAAGGTATCTTATCCACTCAATATTAATGTCTAATTCAGGGAAATAACTGATTCACAATTGGAAGCAAGGTTTCGCGTACCTTATTCAGTAACATAATAAAACTACTAGTTTTTCCTTGCGTGTGCAGTATAGTGGCTGTTGTGGAGGAAGTGTTGTTTACTGCAGGGAGCGAGTTACTATTGCCCTCAGTGTTCATGCTGGGGCAATAGTAACTCGCAATTTGAGTAGGAGAATTCATACATAATATACCATATATTGAGAAATATGTGTTTAATTATTTCTTTTTTCTTAATAATGATTCCGTGCGGTAATGATGCATAGCCGAAAATTGCCTCTTACCCCCCTGAAGACCTTTCATGTACCCCTGGGGTATGCATACCACACTTTGAGAAACACTGCTTTAGTTGGTTACTAGAATCAACTATCAGTGTTTCTTCTGCTGATCCAGTCTCATGGAGGTTTCTACATCAATTAGTACTCCCGTATAGAGTCAGAATTTAAATTTTGAATTGTAGTTGTATTAAAACTGAACTGCTCACATTCAGATTTTGATTACTTTACTGTATTAGTCCTTAAATGTAATTTGGAGTACTAATTCATTCCAATGACCACTAAATAATTGAAAATTTCTTGCAGCACTTTGGGGACACACAGCTGAACTTATTATGGACATTCCATCACCTGCTCCTTTTCGGGCACCGATATTTTTCAGATCTAGGCAAGGCTCACTTTATGATGAAACTCCATTAAAAGGTGAAACATTTCTTTATTTTGATGCTGATTTTTTATGTGCTGAACAAAAATTCATATAGATAGATGTAGCTAATATTATGCATTGGCATATCCTAAAAGCTGCTAGACATTGGTCCATCGTACTATCTTAATGTAGTTAAGCCCAGTTTATCTCTCGATGCTGCTGTGGTTTGATTCTAATTTTGCCGAGACTGAATGAAATAAAGTGTCCATCTTGCTCATTCCTGTTGATTTGATTTTGGTGTTTTCTGCAGATATTTTGATATAATTATGATCATCATTCATTTCTTGGGAATCTATCTGACCATTACATAGTGATCACTAATAGAATATAGGGAGGAGGGCTGTAGATTGTATTTACAGATAAGTAAAATAGTACATTACTTTGATATCCATTTCTGAAGGCAAAAGAAAATGTTCATAATTTTAATTGTTCAAGCAATCCATTTTTTAATAGAAGGGAAAAAAAAGAATAGAATATTGCATTGTTTTTATTGTAAAAAAAAAAATAAAAATACAGTAAACAACATATCTACCTCCATTACGAATAAGATGGTGATAGATTTGAAGAAGAATCATAGCATAATTGATAAGTGTTACAGATCTATTAATTTCACATCATTGGCAAAGTTTTTATGCCAATCCCACCCATGAGAGATAGGAAAGTTATAGCACATTTAGCATTGTTGGTATGCCAAGGGTTAGATAATCAAAATTTTGCCCTTGAGACCAAACATGGTATCTTTTCAAATCACTTCATTTCTTTATTTCAATTTCTAATCACAGTTTCTTAGTATTTATTCTAATTAGTAAATTATGTCTTAACCACCTTACCGGCCATTATGGATCAAATACGCATCCTCATACACTTCGTATCCATCATATATTTCAATGTAATATCAATGGTATTACAATTTAAATATGCACTTTGCATCCGTGATAACCTTGACATGTATAGACATCTTGGCCGGTAGTGTGGTTACGGCTTAACACAAAGGATTCAAATATATGAACAAATGTTCATGTATTTGAACATTTTCAAAAATAAATATATATATATATATATATATATATATTCATTAGAACAGCAGGCTATTAAGAAACTACCAGATAACAAAGACGTCATTATTCTTCCGGCAGATAAAGGCAATGATATGGTTGTGCTCAACTATGAGGATTACCACAATAAGATGCTAGACTTTATACAAACTGACGCTTACTCGATCTTTGAAAGAGATCCTACATGTGAATTCATAATCGTACTAACAACCTTCTGAAAACAACAACAGAATTTCTCAGGAACATCTATCTCTTCGTTCTCTCCATCCATTAATTCCTCGGTTATATGGATTACCTAAAATCCATAAAGAAAACATTCCTCTATGACTAATTGTCAAAGAAATTAATTCTCCAACCTATAACCTTTCCAAATTTCTTGCCAAATCTCTAAAATGTTTCTCAGATAAGTCGTCATCTTTTATTAAAAACTCCATGGATTTTGTCTCTAGCCTTAAAGATATCACTATTAAGGAAGAAAAAATCATGACCATTTTTGACATAGTCTCCTTATTTATCAATGTTCCAACAGAAGAAGTTCTCTTGTTATTAAAAAATAAATTATCTAAGAAGATCATGGCCCTAAGCATAAAAAACTACTAGTAAATGCAAATTGAAAGGAACATAAAAACATTGTAAACACTAGTAGCTAAGTAGTTGGTTCTAGTAGATTGAACCAACAGACATACTAGCCAGTCTGGATATTGTGTCCCTCTTCACCAGTGTACCAGTAGAAGAGGTAATAAACATCATTCAAGACCTCTTTCCTCTAGATATCACACTGATGTTTAAACATATACCAACAATTAGAAGGCCTAGCAATGGGAAGTCCTCTATCACCATCTTGTGCAGACCTTTTCATGGAAAAACTTCAAAAAGAAATTCTCTCAACAAATCTTCCCTAGACCATCGATATGGTGGAGATATGTTGATGATATTTTCATTATATGGCAAGATAGCTTAGAAAACCTAAAATTGTTTGTGAATAAAATCAATTCCATATATAACAAGATAAAATTCACTCTGGAAGTTTAATACAACAACCATCTGCATTTTCTAGACATCTCGATAAAAAGACAATAGTGTCAATTTATCTATTTACAGAAAGCCGACAGACACTGGAAGATACCTTCATTATACTTCTAACCATCACAAGACACACAAACTAAGCTTTATCCATATGTTGAAAATAGAACACGTAAGTTTATATCAGAAGAGGAGGATACGCAGACTGAAATCTCACTAATAGCCAAAACATTATTACAAAATGGATATCCTCCGAACATCATCAAAAAATATCTATACGGTGACAACTCCAGACAAGAAGAACCAAACTCCCAGCACATTTCTACTGTAGTGATTCCCTTCATCAAGTCAATTTCTTATCAAATAGCCAGAATACTAAAAGTCCACAACATCAGAGTGATCTTCAAACCAACCACCAGCATCAAACATTTTTTAGGATCACCAAAAGACAAGATGCCATTCTACAAATATCCAGGAGTATATTACATTCCTTGCTCCTGTGGTCTCGCCTATATCGGACAAACTTCACGAAGTTTGGAGATCAGACAGAGAGAGCACATTGGTGATGTAAACCACAACAGAAGTATTTCTTACGGCTTAGCACATCATTTCTGTACATCTAACAACATGATAGAGTTGCAAAATAGCTCCATGCCATATTTAGACGACGATTATAGACATCCTTTATTCAAGGAAGCTGCAGTAGCGTTAAAAACTGGTGGAAACCTCAACAGAAACCAGGGTACTATTCTTAACAGTTCATGGAAAAACCTCATCCTCTCTCTAAATCCATCTAAACTACAGCTAGCTAGTAATCACATTATGCGTTTACAACAAATAAGCATGCGTGATAATGATTAAGAACAATAAGTCCACTCAGTCTCTGTCATGCGAATGTGCAACTTTAGCTACTAGAGTGTTTACAACGTTTTTATGTTCCTTTCGATTTGCATTTAATAATATTTTTTATACTTTTCCATCGCCTTGAAAAAGCTAGGCAGTTTGCTAGCGAAACTGGTAGGCAAATAATGTTAAAATATTTGTATAATATGGTCAGTATTAAACAATAAGTTTTTTATGCTTAACTTTCAAACGATGTTTAATTTGAAGATCATGGCCCTGTTAACTCACTGTGTTCATTCATGATATGTTTAATTTGAAGATCATGGCCCTGTTAACTCACTGTGTTCATTCATGATATTTCAAGTATGGAAATACTATCTACAAACAGTACTAAAAAACACACATACTAACCATGGTGATAAGTTTTAATACGTAAATAATTCATCCCAAGTATCTTGGGACATCCTCAGTACAGTAATTCAAACAATACTAGGAATAGCATGCAGTTAGGGCGCATGATTACAATAGAATCTCAATATGCATGCAGTAACGTGTTATAGAAGTAAATTAAAATATAACTGAAAAAAAAAAATAAATAAAATAACATATATAAAGAGACTATTTTACACAATTTTGTATGACAATTTCCCATACTTTAGGAATAATAAGAACGTCGTTGTGGTTTAAATTTGGTCTGTGTAGTAGGGCTTCAGTACTTTCTTTATATAAACGTTCATGTTTATATAAAGATCTATGTAAACGTTTTGCCTTTTCCCAATGGATCCTATGGTTTGGGTTTTCAACTCCTTGTTGAGAGAGAGAGCAGATTTCTGTGGTTTGAAAAGACGAATGTGGTCTTTGATGTTCTGAGATGCGTTTCTGAACAGATCTGCCTGTCTGTATATAAAGAAAGTGGTGAAGCCCTACTACACAGACCAAATTTAAACCGTAACGACATTCTTACTATTCCTAAAGTATGGGAAATTGTCATACAAAATTGTGTAAAATAGTCTCTTTATATATGTTATTTTATTTATTTATTATTCTTTTTTTTTTTTCAGTTATTTTAATTTACTTCTATAACACGTTACTGCACGCATATTGAGATTCCATTGTAATCATGTGTTGTAACTGTATTGTTTGAATTACTGTACTGAGGATGTCCCAAGATACTTGGGATGAAATATTTACGTATTAAAACTTATCACTGTGGTTAGTACGTGTGGTTTTTAGTGATGAATTCACCACAGGTTTCATTGTATAAAAACTCTCTACAAACAAAATTCTGGATTAGCTATGGGAAACCCATTGCCACCAGTACTTGCTAACATCTATCTCGAAGATTTCGAAGAGAAAGCTAACTCCTCCTCCCCTTTAAAAACCTAGAATTTAGGAATTTAGTTTGGGGCCACGGCCATGAATCTCTTCAAAATTTTCTAGACCATTTGAATAATCAACATACATCCAAACATCAAATTTACAGCTGAGTTAGAAGTTAATGGTTCTCTTCCTTTTTTGGATGTTAAACTGACCCATTCAGCGGAGAAATTGAAGATTTCGATTTACAGAAAACCTACCCACATGAACATATATCTCCACGCTCAGTCTCACCGTTATCCCCCAGAAGTTTGGAATCATTTCTACACTTGGATATCAGGCTCGCTCCCTTCTTTATGATGAAGAAGAAGAAGAACTTAACAAAGAACTCAATTTCCTCCAGGCTACATTTCAACTGAATGGTTATTCCCAGAAAACTATTAACAAATTCCTGTTTAATCCACTCCCTCACTATAATGAAGATACCACAAGTGTTAAAGGTAACGTTTCTCTACCTTACATCAGCTCCATCTTTCCCAAATTGGCCAAGATTCTTAGGAAATGCAACATATGGACTTTATTCACACCTCTATTGAAACTCTGCTCCTTACTGAGACGGCCTAAACCTAGACATAACCTCAAGTATCCTGGTTTCTACCAGATTTTGTGCAACTATGATAAACCATACTTTAGCCAGACAGAGAAATCCATTGAGTTACACATCGAAGAACATCAAAGGGACATAAGTTCTGGCAGAACGCGAGCCAGTGTCTGTCGAGCCATGTTCTGTTTTTTGCAAATTCTAATGAAGAGAACCACACCCATCCAGTTCTATGGGACAGGTCTACTAATATTTTCCAGTGTTACAATGAACTAGAAAGAAAGATAGTAGAATCTAAAGAAATCGTCCTTAATCCTATACATCTCAACAGCAACATAAGTTATAACCTGTCTGACTGTCATTGTGCTGTTATCCAATATTGGCGTACGCAAGATTGTGAGCGCACGCATACACCAAACAATGAAGCCAGAGAGAGAGAGAGAGAGAGAGAGAGTGAGAATGTTTTTAAATATACAAATGTCAACACATTAACGATGAAATGTATATGCTAACTTTTTTTTGTGCTGTTTAGTTTTCCTTTATGGTTCTTGTTGGTTATTTCTTTTATTTTTTGCACCTGAAGTCTGTTAAAGACGAAACTAGTTTCCCAGTCATTTAATCCTAAAAAACATGTATTTCAACTGAGTAAATCAGTCTTCTAACACACACACACACACATATATATATAAGCAAAAAAAACATCAGAGGCAGCAATAAGCATACCAACCTTTTTAATTCTTCACTCAACCGAAGAATATACACTCAGAAAAATGCCACCCTTTTTCATCCAAAAGGTTTGTTAGATCCCCAAAATCTGTGAAGAAAGTCTGTTCAGATGCCATTCTGGTAGAAACAGCAACACAGACACAGAGTATCTTCTTTGCTCAACATCCAATTGCAAAATACCAGTTATGGTTACCACCCACTAACACAAAATTTTGAACTGTTCTTGAGGAGTAATATCAAAGTAGGATTTCCTTGATGTTCCAAATGAAGAGATCCTCTCTTAAATGAAAGACCAAGGAATAACAGCAATGAGCAAAATACTCATGTAGGGATGGTTGCCTGATTCCTACCAGCAATATCATTCTTACTTTCGGCACATCTAAACAACCAACGTCGGTGAAAGTGGGATATCTAAACTGAATAATTGAACTTTACATCCTGAACCCTTTGCACTGTTTTTAATGTGAAAAGTATGGTTACTTCAAACTGCCTGTCATGGCTCTGCCATCTATGTCTGATGTGGCAGTAAAAATCACAAGAATAAGGACTGTAAGAGCAAAACATTTCAATGCCATAATTGTGATCATCTTGTGTACTCCCAAGCATGCCAAAGGTGGAAGGATGAAAAAGAGTTCCAAAAAATAAAAGCTGAGCAATGCATCTTGTGCCAGGAGGCAAAGAAGCAGTATACCATAAAAGTTGCAACATCCAGTGATTGACCTAACTTTTGCCCAGAGAGAACAAGGATATCAACCTCGAAAACAACTTGAAGAAAAACGCCAGAATGGAGATAACAGTTGGATCATTGACTACAAACAAGGAAAATTGGTGCAGAAATCAAGTGACACCACTAGTAGCCACCATGGAGACCAGTATGCAGTCACTGCATAGGGAATGTGCAAAACCTTTGCAGTAAAATATATGCCCAACAGAGCCTTGCATATCCACTTCGCTACCATCTCTAGTTATCAAACCCCACCTACTCTTCTTGGCAGAAACTCAAATTTTATCCCCCCCCAGCATTATTCATCTCAACTTTCCAAACTACACACTCTTTAACTCCTTTTGACCCAAGGATGGCATCTGCACATATATCAGTTCTGACATACCTTTCCAGAGAGCACCCAACCAAAGAATTTTTCTTCTTTGGTTGAAAATCTCCTTTCCCCACTCAGTCAGTCAAATTCATTGGCTGTCTTTATTGCTCCCCTAATGTCACCAACCACTCTGAGCTCTTTAATTTCTCCCTAAACATTGATTTTCTCCAGTCTCAATTCCCTAACAGCAAAATCATCTTGTTAGAGATTTTAATGTCCACAACACTATCTGGCTTTCCTCCTCCAGTTGTATAGATCTAGCAGGCAGAGATGCTGAAACATTTGCCATCACTAACAACCTTACACAAATTGTTCACATGCCAACCAGAATACCTAATCACTCCCCAAACACATGTCCTCTGTGTGGATGACTTTACTGTCTTAGATCATTCATGTAATATGAAAACATTCATGAAGACAGTTTTTGTGTGCTTTTCCTGCAGATCTGGTCTACATCCTGAACCCTACTAAGACAAACATTAATCCACGATAAAGAGCCAAGAGGCTATTTTTCCGGCAGCGTAAATTAAGTTAAGGGGATAATAAATCCCTCATTATTTTAAAGCCAGATACGAAACTCGGAGATAGAAATCTAAGAGTTTCATGCCGAAGAACTATCGGCTAGTCCAAGCGTAAGTCATCACGTGGGTAGTACAACACTAGGGCAACTCGTTGCAAAGGTGGAGCAAGCTTTATCACTATCCTTAATATTTTCTCATAATGTAAAACACAGCTCCTAGGAGATGTATTACTGTTTTACATTATGAGGAGAGGTCACTACCCAGACCGGTTTTGACCTTTATTGAGGTCTCATCAGTGAGTAGGTAGACCTGGAATACCAAGGTTTAAGTGAACTGAACTTACATATACCCCTACTAACGAATTGCAAAACCGGTGTACCCATGTATTATTATTACTATGATAAAGAGCCAAGAGGCTATTTTTCTGGCAGCATAAATTAAGTTAAGGAATTTACGCAGCCGGAAAAATAGCCTCTTGGCTCTTTATCGTAGTAATAATAATATATGGATACAGCAGTCTGACAGTTCATTAGTAGGAGTATATGTAAGTTCGGTTCACTTAAACCCTGGTTTTCCAGGTCTACTCACTCACTGATGAGACCTCAATAAAGGTTGAAACCGGTCTGGGTAGTGACCTCCCCTCATAATGTAAAACAGTAATACATCTCCTAGGAGCTGCGTTTTACATTATGAGAAAATATTCAGGATAGTGACAGATCTTGCTCCACCTTTGCAACGAGTTGCCCTAGTGTTGTACTACCCAGGTAATGACTTGCACTTGGACTCGCCAATAGTTCTTCGGCATGAAACTCTTAGATTTCGATCTCCGAGTTTCGTATCTGGCTTTAAAATAATGAGAGATTTATTATCCCCTTCACTTAACATTAATCCAATTTGGACCAGAAGCTAAGTTCTTGAGACTCATATTTAACAACAAATTCAGTTTTCTCCTTCACATACATCAGTTATGAGACAAGTGCTATAAAACAATGAACATTCTACTCACCCTGTCTTCCACCTTTTGGAGTGCTGACAGATGTACTTTGCTTTGTACAAGACATGCATAAGATCAAAACAAGATTATGCATTCCAAGTCTATGTTTTTCAGGGAGAGCCCCCTGCGATGGCTAGACCCTATTCACCATCAGAGTTGCAACTCAAACGTTTCACATATCACATATTCATAGTCTGTACATCAAGGCAAATGTTGCTTCAACCTTTGTCACTTTGATGTCAACGAATGTCTGTTATACGTCACAAAAATAAAATCCCTCCCAGACTACTTGGCCAACTTTTTTGCCCTGATGGGAGATCTTTACATTTGACATACTGTCATAAAACTGTTTGATTTGCAGATAAATGCTCCCCTACAAGCTCTAGAGATTGTAGTAACATAGCTTACATGCTTCCACTGCGTCACTCATACATACTAGCATGTATGCTTTTCTTGCAGTAGGCTACCAAAATTTTCCACCCTTCCTGTTGTGTACCAGTAGTTGTTCAACGTTCATAGAATTGAATTCTTTCTTTGATTCCTGCCTGTCAACACAGATGATTCAAAATCAAAGGACTTAGTGGTATCTTCTGCCATCTTTCTAGACAGCATTATATCTGCACAAATCTCATTAGTGTAACAACTTTACAGCTCAACTGTATGCGATAGAGCTTGCACGTTAGGTTGCATCACTGCCAAAGTTGCATAATATATCCACTCAAAAAATTCTCTTCAGGCAATAAAAAGTCTAGAAACATCCAGTGCTCTCTTGAATCCAACACCACCTCTCTCGGTTATGTTTAGATGTATATTCCTGTTGGATTCCAAGCCATGTGAGGATTAAGGGAAATGAGCTGCAGATAACACAGCTAGGGCAACTGATTTCTCAAACATCCACCATCTGCCTATACCATACATAGATTACTGGCAAATTATCAGACAAAAACTTCTATCCCATTGGTAGTCATCTAGAAAAGACTAATAATAAGTTCTACAAAATTAAGCCTGGAATTTAATTATTGAGCTTCTGTGCAGAATTTGATCAGAGGAAGTTGTACTTGCTTGGTTCTGCATAGGTCATAATCATGTTACATCCTTCTTCCTGTTGAGGCATGATGACATGCCTTTGTGTGAGTTTTGTGATTGCCCTTATTTTGCTAATGATTATTATTTTAGTTCATAATCTGTCTGAGCCGTATATGCTCAAGCAGATTTTATTAGACTCATCGAGTGTCACCCTTGATTTTTAAATTTTTATTGAGCATTAATGTTTACCATCTCATATAAATTATATACTTATTAGTTTAATTTATTGTATATATTCTTTGATATACATTTTAGGAATTTTAATACTTTTTTTATATTTCTTTTTACATCTATTTTATACTCACCTTTTACATTTGTTTTTCTACAGAATTTTGTCTATATCATTTATTACATTGTGTACTAATAATAAAATTTTTATTTTTATATACAGATTTTAGACCTATATATGATGCTTATTTATTGCATGAGTTATGGTGCAGCACGACTATAGGTGTCTTTGTGCCATTAAAACAAACAAACTCTCTGCCTCTGCGAGAAACACATTAATGGATTCCTTTTTCTTCTTTGTCACTTCTCATTTGTAGGGTTGATATATCTATTTGAAAAAGCTTCAGTTCTGAATAGTTTCAAGCTGTACAATATTTAAACAGTTATAGGGACCACCAATCTTAATCCTTTTGCATACCTGTGTGCACACCATTCACGAAAGGTTGTAAATTTGTTGTACATGTAGTATTGCAAGTGGGCTAAGGGTTAGATATTTCATGAACTCTGTTTTAGAGAACAAATGTGAAACTTTTTTGATCTGTTTCAAGCCTCCAGTAAGCTGTGTGATGGTCTCATGGTAGGCAATGAAAATCATTTTATTATTATTATTACTTGGCACCTCTAGGGAGTCCAAGGACTCATCGAGGGAGGGAGGGAGGGCTTCTACTCTACAATTCTCTATCTCTACCACTCACAATCCACATCCACCAACTACAATGAACTCCAACTACACAAATGCCACCTACTGCCCACCACCACTAGTATTTTCACAGATAATCACAAACATCCAAGCCCACGGCGGGATTCGAATCCGCAGCCTTTTGGCTGGAGAACAGATACCCTAACCACTTGGCCAACTAGGCTGGCCATTGGCCATCCTAAAGGCATTTACAGACATCCAAGCTGTAGGACTTGAACTTATAGTTCACTGATTGGACCACAGACACACTACCTGCTTGGCAATCCATACCAGTCTAGGTGAAAAAATCCCCATAGGGGGTTTTTCGTCCCCAGAACAGGCAAACCAGCCCCTTGAACACACATGGATTACAGTCAGGAATTCTTAAGACCCAGCAATAGGCCTGATTTATCAGCTATGCCGGTCCCAAGCCTGGATAAAATTAGGAGGGATTGAAATGGTGCCGTACGTTTCCATATAAAAGGGGTCTCACGGCCACTGTATTTTCATACTACTACTGCTATTAATGCATTTAACATAATGCACAGGGTACATAGCATTAGTTTTCATAGCATCAGTTTTAATTAAATTTATGCTCTAAACAAAGACTGCTTGATGAAAGATTGCTTCTCTCTCTCTCTCTCTCTCAGCTCAGTTATAATTCTGTTTTTATTAGAAAATTATTTCAAATTTTTTTTTTTTTTTTTTGCTAAAATTAGCTGATTTATTGACAAAATGATGATGATAATTCCTACCTGGCTTAATGGAATTTGGTATTTAAGATCATTTTTAAAATTTGCAATTTTGGTTGGACCATTACAATAGCAAATTAGGTCAAACAAAAATTGTATACAATGCATTGATGTTGAGGTGAAATTAAAATTCTCAGATAGTCTCCCTGCCTTGCAGAGAGAGAGAGAGAACGAAATTTTCTCTTGTACTTACTGTTTGCTT
This sequence comes from Typopeltis vanoorti, assembly GCF_054136105.1. NCBI lineage: Eukaryota > Metazoa > Arthropoda > Arachnida > Uropygi > Thelyphonidae > Typopeltis > Typopeltis vanoorti. The sequence continues at coordinate 44,353,261 of NC_143553.1, forward strand.
ATCGTGATGGATTCTTCCATTATAACCAAATCTGTGTGTGTGTTGGGGTGGACGAATGCATTTGTTCCAGAATGTATTAGAAACCAATAATAATTAAGGAGAACCCTGTATTTGGTTGGTATATTGAAATTACTAAAAGGCATAAATATCTAAACTGACATTAATGAGATATGGGCCATGTGAGAATGATTAGCAGATATTTAAAAAATAATCTTTCCTTTCTAGATTCACCTCGATCATCTTCTTCACATAGTAGTAGCACTAGCGTTCTTCATGAAAACAATCACAGATTGTCTCCTCCCTCCTTACGTTCTCGCAGTTCCAGTACATCATCTGCATCTAGTTCTTTAAGCAGCAGACAAAATCTTTTTAGGCTTAGGAAAACAAGTAAAGACCTACCATTTTGTTGATATCCTCTTTTCCAACAAGTTAACCTGAGTTCTGTAAATCTTGAACAGCGTGAAAAGAATTCAAGTACAGTAGATGGACAAAGCTTATGTAATTAGGATATTCTACACTAAGACACTACTGTTGACATTCTTTTAGTATAAGTGTTACAACAGATAATAGCTTGCATCCTTAGCACTTGCTGTTTATGAAGGAATTATTTGAATATTTGTTTGTATTTGTTGGCAAGAAGATGATTCATCTGTACAGTTTGTGACGTAACATAATGATTAATACTATCATAAATATTCAGTCAGGAGAGATTTTGTTATTTCTTATTCCATTCATTCAAATGACTAAATCTGAGCTCTTGAGCTTATTTCAGTAGTAGCTTGTTGAAATTTTATCTCAGCAATCTTGTTAAGTTTTTACTGTGGACTTATTTGGAAAGTAATTATTTGTTGCTGAATTGTTGATTTTTTTAAATCAATTAAATCATCATTGCTGCTTGTTAAAAGTATTTGTAACAGATAATTATTAGTCTGTGTTGTTGGAAGATGTTAAAACCTTTGAAATAATACAAAACTTAATTTTGTGCATCTTAATGTAATTTTTTTTTAATATTTACATATTTGTAATACGGAAAACGAAAGAAATTTGGTCTTACATTTTTTTTTATGTAAAATTTTTGAGCACTTTTTTCACTCACCTCACTAAGACTTGGGCTCTGTTTCTTGCCTTATGACAGCATTGCTTACTTCAAAAAACATAGTTAAATTTTTGATATCCTTATAAAATAATAATAAAAAAATTAGTTCTATTGCACATTAATGTGCCATGTATGCAATGATTTTTTTAATATATATATATATATATTTTATTCAAATTTTAAACTGTTTAAAAACTGTTTCTCCTATTCATGTTCTCCCAATTTCTAATATCATAATTTAAGAATGATGTGTATATATATAATATATATATTTATATATATTAGTCACTATTGTCATTTTTTACTATTAAGCTGTGATCTAAATATCATTGTAGTTGTTATTCAGTTAATTTGAGCAGTATTTTGCTCAAAAATACTGCTCAAATAAAAGCATAAGTTAGAAAACTATGTGAATTCATTTGGTGAAATTAAAAGCACACTATGGTATAATTTATTATTAAATTAAATGTCCTGTCTAAGAATAACAACTGTATTATCTGAACATACAGTTATTATTCAGAGATTTAAAAGTTTGTTGTACCGATTTACATATTTGTACAGTCAGTCATGATTAATTTGAGCTTCATTAATTCATTATATCAGTTCATCTGCTCCCATTAGGCTTGTGAAATACTTCAGCATCTTAAAAAGTTGATGTTCAACTTGCACATTAAAAGTGTAAGTTGAACAAATAAAATGATGATGCTGAAAAATGTATGAAATGGCAGCCTATTCACTCTACTACAGTAAAACATGCTATTTACTATCAGGTTACTGCAGCTTGCAGTGACATTTGCAAGTAGAAGTCATCACAAACTTGAGATTGAAATCTAGTATGTAGCTATACTTTTAAATCATAAGCTATTTTTATATGCCATTCATTTCATTTATTTAGTAATATGGTTAACTTTTAAATCAGATAACTTTAATTGGTTTCAATCCCACCTAATGATGTAATTTCCATCTTATATAGTACCATATTAAAAAGACAGCAAATAAACCTATGTTTGTTAAGAGTGTTTCTATGCAGTCATTCATCTAAGATGCATTTGGAAATTGTGGAGCATGATAAAGAAGTCTTTTAATTTAGTAAATGCACTGAGGGTTTATTGTTGTATAGTGATTCCTGTTGTTCACTTCTGTAAGAAACTTGTTAATTTTTTTTAATTAAAATTAAATGAAAATATGAATTCAAAGAGTTTTATAAATTTTTGTAATCTTCTGATCCAGTTTATGATTATGTAGAAAGGCTTAGATGTTGGCAATAATCGACTCCTCACATCACCACAAGAAACTATGTGATCATCTATTTAAGTGTTGATGTTTCATTAGATTTCATCACAGCCTCTTCAGAGCACAAAATGAGCAAATTCAGCACTGCTAGTTTTGATATTCAACATTGCTTTTATACTGGAAAGCGAGAAGTTCTGTATTATCAATTACAGAACTTACTTTTTCATTTATAAGTAGTACTAATGCATATTCCTGAAATCAGTGTGTCTCTCATAGGAGCTGCTATATAGGGCACGTGGAACTCTGTGTAGGAAGAAAATAAAATTGAACTAATAATAACATTAGTCACACTACACATGCTAAATTGTACTGAAGCTAATTCTCACTAATTTGACAATTGCTGAATAATAATTAAAATAAAATCTACAGTAAACAGTTTTATGGAACAATTTCAACTTTAAATAATTAAATTATTATTTAAAATATTTAAAATTGCAGTTGTTTCATAAAACAATCAATTTTACTTTTAGCAGTGCACTTTCCAGCAGTGATGTATGTATAAATTAAATCTGATGTTATAGTTATTGGAATTTCAGTTTCTGCAAATGTTACCTTGTCATCATCATCAAATTCCTGCCATGTACCTTCAAGGGGTGTACAGGATATGGTAGCACTACATGAAAAAAATTACATCATTACTAACTTCCTATCTACAATTTTCCTCCAAATCAGTCTGTTACTTGTCAAGACTCCAACATTATCAGATCTTATATTTCTATCGTCTAAGGCACTTTGTACTGTATCAATCCACCTATATCTTGGTCTTCCTCTGGGTTGTTTTGCTGCCAACCTGGAAGAGAACACTTGCTTCGCTAATCTTTCCTTGCCCATTCTGTTTAAGTGACCATACCACCTGAGATTAGCTCTGCTAACGCATTCCTGGATGCTGACAATGTCGTGACGTTGTTTTCTTCATGTTGTGTTCAAATCCGCCATCTTGTTACAAGTCACTTTCATAAAATAAAACACAACTAATTGTAAATTGATCACTAATCCAAGGGTAGAGAAATTTCTATTATACTGCACCACTCTATCCTTAGATAAGTCTATATGAAATAGTAGGATCAATTCAAAGTTAGTTAGCAGTCTTTTCATTCATTCAGGCCGAAGTATTTATTTTCTTTCTGGGATTCCCGCTAGATTCGAATTTTTGTGAACGGTGCAGTAAAAAGAAATTCAGGCAAATACAATAGTTAGACTAACAAATGAAGCATTTAATATAGGTCATATAACATATACATAAATTTTACTTCTAATTTTTAATAGTAGTAACAAGTCAAACATTAAGTCAAGTTAATCACATTAGCACAATCTTCCAAGTCTTCACATGCACTTTCTCAGCTTCTGGATTACAAAGTTTCTACACTTAAATTAAACAAGCAGAACATCCAATCTAGTCAGTTTTCACACAATTCTCAGTCATGCTATAAGTTCGAAATATCACAAGTACTAATAGCTGAAAATATCTTTCAAACAATTATCTCCAACTCTCATTCACGAAGAGTTTCCACAGTTAAAGTAGCGTTAAGCATAGCGTAATTAACACACAATTCTTCAAGCATTGAAATAATACACTATGATAAACCTTACCGGAATTAGTTCCTAGTACATCATTTATGTTGTGAGCAAACTTCTGGAATTTATTTATCTTACTAAAAAAAACACATCAACAAGACTTATCCACAGTTATACTTAAAGCACTATCAAACGTACTTCAGAATTCTAGACTTCAATTACAGGGTACTTCAACTATCGTCGTTACCACTCATAAATTAACTAAAACGCTGTGAGGTTCCTTTTAGGGCAAATCGGAAATAAGCCACAATTCTAGAATAGCCGGGTTCATTCAGAATTCTTCCTTAAACGTCCAGCCCTTTATTTTATCCGATTGTAGCATTAATTTCCTTTCTATTTTACTGCTGATTACACTTTCAGCTAACTATAAAGTTCGTTTTGTCCTTGCTCACTTATAAAAATTATCCACTTAACTCCTACCCTTAAGAACCTTTTATTTACTTCTACTTCTCTAGTTTATCTCCTTGCTACCTTTTACTTCCAAAATTCTGTCCCCACTCCTTTACTTCGTATATCTTTTCTCCTCTTTATTTAGTCCACGCTCTGTTCCACTTGCGCTCGTTTATTTCACGCGTCTCTATGACAACTGATAAACGTAAACATTCTCGCGAATGTTACATTAGGCTATACTACTACATTGAGTTATTACATAACGTTAAGTTTTCACAAAATAGGAATAATTAGAATATTTGCTTTTCAATAAATGCGTAGTTAAATTGCAAATATAAGTTCTTACAATATTGACATAACAATAAATAAAACAGCTTAATATTTAATATAGAATCTTATTATCATTAACATATTCCTTTGATTAAATAATTAAATATTTGTTATAATTAATGTGGTTATATGATATCAAATTATAATTTATATTATTTACATTAAATAATATTTACAAATGTAGTTCTTGTGACGGAAAATCATGTTGGATTCTGAATCAAATAACATTTATTCTAATTTCCACATAATCAGAATCCAACACTATCGTCTAAGGCACTTTGTACTGTATCAATCCACCTATATCTTGGTCTTCCTCTGGGTTGTTTTGCTGCCAACCTGGCAGAGAACACTTGCTTCGCTAATCTTTCCTCGCCCATTCTGTTTAAGTGACCATACCACCTGAGATTAGCTCTGCTAACGCATTCCTGTATGCTGACAATGTCAAGTTCTTTCCTAATATCCTTGTTTTTAATATGATATTGCCATTGATGCCATCTGTTCACGCCTCTAATCTTTCTCAGGACTCTCATATCTGTGGTCTCTATTCTTTGGTCAAGTGTTTTACTTCTGACCCAGCTCTCAGATCCATAAATTAAAACTGGTTTGAACACTGTCTTGTATACAGCTAATTTAGTGTTCTGACTAATTTCTCTCTTATTCCATATGAATTTATTCAATTGACTTCCCACCATACCAGCTTTGCTGATTCTGTTGTCTATTTCTATATTTAATTTACCATCTTCACTAAAAATCATGCCTAAGTAGCTGAAATGTTTTACTTGTTCCACAGGTTCTCCATTCATAACACAGTTGACATTTTCAATGATTCTGCCTATTTTCATTGTCTTTGTCTTTTTATTGCTAACCTTCATACCATATCTATTACAACAGCTATTCAATTTAGTCAGAGAATCTTGCAGACTTGTAGCGGATTTATTTAGAAGTATAACATCATCCGCATAAAGCAAAGAGCTGACATTAACATCTCCAATTTTGATATCATGTTTAATACCACTTTCCTTCATAATGTGAGCCATATAAATAATGAATAACAGAGGCGATAATGTACATCCTTGTCTCACACCAGATTTAACATTAAACCATCTTCCTGTACTTCCTTCAATTCTAACTGCTGACTTACAACTCAAATAAAGACTAAGTATTGCTTGATATAATGCCCCATTGACACCATATAACTGCAGCGTATTGAATAGCTTCTCTCTTGGCACCTTGTCATATGCCTTTTCCAAATCGACACAACTTAAATACAGATCTTTGTTATATTCCCATGCTTTCTCGATTATTTGTCATAAAGTGAAGATCTGATCCTGACAGCCTCTATTTGGCCTGAATCCAGCTTGTTCTTCACCAAGCTTTTCTTCCACAATTCTTCTCAACCGTTTCTCAAGTATACTTGCATAGATCTTGCCAGGTCAGTGTTTTTTACCACTGTGCTGTCATCACTGCTTGTTTCATTTAGCAGTTTTTCAAAGTAATTACTCCATACTTCAAGGATATCTTTTTCTCCCGTTTTCATGTCACCTTTATCATCTCTAACTCCTTTTACAACACTCTTTCCTCCATTCCTAAGCTTCTTCAACAATCTCCAGAATATTATGCCACCTTCTTGATATTTATTTTCTATATTCTTGTCAAGGTCCTCCCATGACTTTTGTTTAGCTAGTTTTACACAGTGTTTAGCATTCTTGCATTTGTCTCTATATTCTCTAAGAGCACAAGCTGACTTATTTGACAGGAACTTTTGATATGTTTTCTTCTTTTTCACTGCATCTTTAACTTCCTGTGTCCACCATGGAGTTCTGATTTTTTTATCCTTGCAGACAACCTCACCACATGCCTCTCTGGCAGAATCAATCAATGTTTTCTTCAGAGTTTGCCACTGAATCTCCAAGATTTGATTCCTGTTCTCAAACTCTTTCGTTTTTTCTTCAATAATCTTTGTGTATTTTAGTCTACAGTTCACATCTGAGAGCTGCTCAACTTTTATTCGCTTTAAAACTTTCTTACATGTTATTCTTTTCAATATGAAATTCAATTTTATCCTGCTCAAGACTAAATAGTGATCACTTCCAATTTCAAATCCTCTGTACACTCTGGTGTCCTGCACCAGGGAGAAAATATCACTATCAACAATAACACCTTGTCTGTTACCTTGTCTTGATTGGTTAAGAAATGTGGATATATTTTATTCCTCTTGACTAAATGCTTAGTAACATTTCTAGGCATGAAGAAGCCTTTTGAATAACTTCCATTCAAAGTAGGAAATTTGCATTTATTTGTTTAAAAGGTTGAAGGTTTCACCTGCAGCAAAAGTTATACCTTTTAAATGTTTTTAGAAGTGCAAATCACCAAGTCATATTAAATTGCAGCAAACTATTTTCTTATTTGAAGAAGACTAGAACAGATATTTTGGTTGTTATGCTTTGCTGTAGTCCCTTTCTTTTAGTAGGAAATAAGAAGTCTGTTCATATAAGTTTTGGGACCTTATTTATTTAAAATATATACAAAAGCTTATGAGCTATAAGAACATATCCCTGCAAAATATCCTCCTCCTGACTCATTGCATCATTCCCAGAGTCTTTTTTACATTTGTGGAAGCATCTGGAACTGTTCTAAAGGAATAATGACTTTGAGTTGTTTTCTCTTCTGTTAAATTTCATTTACATCTTGAAACCTTTGCCCTTTAAGTACAGATTTTAGCTTAGAAAATGAAAAGTCACACAGGTGAATAGAGCGGGTAAGGTGTGACTGCAGCAGTCTTTTGAGCCAGAAACTTGCAAATTGTGAAATTGCTGAATGGGCTGAAGTCTTAGCACAAATTTTGCTGCATTCCTCCTCATTTCAAATCTTTCATCAGCATGATCCAACTGAAATTCTTGTTTTACATGCCAGATATCAAACAGTAATTTACCAATCGCTAATAACATTTTTGTGAAAACAAGCCACCAAATCATGTTTGTGGGATGTTGATGGTTGTCCAGAACAAGGGTCATCTTCAGTTGAAGTTTAACCATATTTAAACCACTCAGATTTCTTTGAGTGGCTTAAGACATGTCTAAAAACTGTTTTAAGCATTTCATAAGTTTTTATTATCACGTTTAACACAAAACTTCATACACACATTGTTAATTCTTGATATCAGAATACTCAAAAAGAAAAACACATGATCATTCATGAAATCAACTGCAGTGATGCGATAACATATATACAAAATAACACACTAGTGTGCCCAGTTGCTTTATAATAACTGTCCTATAATTTTTTGAACATACCTCATATATTATAAAAGTTGTGTGTTTATAAGTTAATTTAGACTATTGATATAAGTTTCTATTAGGTAAATAGAACAGCTGATTCTTCCCTATACATATAAACCCATATAGAAACTTTGGAAATGTTCTTGTAATTTTAAATTATTTGGCAGTTTGCCATTTTTTTTAAATTTTTATTATGAAACACCAGCTGCTGGTATGGGAGCAACTTTGGACTATTTTAAATTTCAGAGAAAACTAATTTTGGCTCTTTTTAACATGCTTCTGTTTTAGTTTGGTTAGATTGCAGTATTATGACTAATGAAAGGAAGATATATCAAATACAGTATTATTAACTGGTTTTGAATTTCAGAGTGTAAAATGACATACCAAGAGATTGTGAACAAATATATTTCTGTCTTTTGTGTTTATGCAACTCCTACTGATGAAAGGCTGTAAACCTATATAGGTATATTAACAAATGTTAGTCCATCTGCAGTACTAAGTGTTATTTTTATTATTTTATATTATATATATATATAAAAATTCCTATTTAATCCTCCTAGTCGTCATAATGAAGAGATGAATATATATATATATATACACACCTAACATGGAGTTTGTTTTTCAAGCCACCTTTAGGGCTTTACTAAGCAAAGTCTTACACTAGGCAATGAACTTCATCCCATTTGGTTTTGTAATTAGGAATTATGGCATTGTTTTCTAGAATAAATGGGGATAAAAATTGATATAATTTTACAGATTTTTAGACTTTGTCTCAAATCAGTGTTATCCCACTGCCAAAAAATAATTTTCATTTTTCAAAACTATCAAACTGGGTAGAGAAAATTAATATGCTATCCACAACAGACTTAGTTTTTGTCAATACTGACAATACCCTTTGCTTTGAAAGTCTGGGTTTGAAACCTGTATAGGATTATTTATATAAGGAATTTTCATTTGAAAGTCAATTAGCTAGTCTCATATGGAGGTGGCAGAGTTTTTCTCCTGGAAACACAAAAAAAAATAAAATAAAATAAAAAAAATGTAATCCTTTATCCAAGTGTAAGCAAAGTTTGCACATGAAGTAACTTTATGACTGGGCAACTCTTATATAGAGACTAATAATTTCACATTGCTTGCCTTAGTATCTCATAATGCAAAGCACATATCCTTACAAGTAGCCAAAAGTTGTCACACCTTTTGGCTACTTGTTCATGCGCTAGTAAAGTTTGCACATGAATGCACAAACTTTGTTTGCTTGTACTTGGAAAAAGGATTAAACCAAGAATAAAATTTCTTGGCATTTTTAATTTATAGTATAACCAAGTGGAAAAAACTTTCAACAATACAAAGGAGCAGTGATTCTTCTATATATACAATCAATCACAGATAAAATAGCAAGATTGCTTCACCAACAAAAACTTAAAAGTTGCTTTCTACTCGATCAACAAAATCTCTGAACATCTGAAACTTCCTAAATCTTCACACCAGGTGTTTACAAGATCAGTTGCAATTGTGGTCTACACTGTGTAGGACAGATCTGGTGAGATACTCCAATCGGAACATTTCAGGGCTGTTGAGAATGAAACAAAGCACAAATCCATTACCATCAAATTACCATTTTTACTAAAGAGTGCAAAGAATCAGCTGAAATGATGAAGCATCCTTTACAGTGTAACAAAAAAAACATTTGTTTGGTTTTTAGATTGGAGACCACTGCCTATTGGAATCCTGAAGTGGTTTGAAAAAGTCCCTTGTTTGATCTCTAGAGCAGAGTTCCTAGATCGTGTAACTTAGCCCATTTACAATATTTCAATACTTAAAAAAAAGCCTATAGGTTTGCAACCTTTAATGGATTAGGATTCATTTAACCTTTTTTTTTTTTCAATTACATATTTCAAATATAATTACATATTTGGTATACTTCAATTGTTTTGACTATAGTTAATAATGCAGAAATCTATAAGTACAAATTTATATACCAAATGTACACAGAGGCATGCCAGCAATGTGTGCGATGCACACAGGCACCAGGATAGTAAAGGCGCCAAAGATTTCAAGTGAGGAGGAAATACTTAAAAAAAATATTATTCATTAATTATTATCAAAATAAATTACATTTTTGTTTAAATTTTAATAATATTTTATAGCTTTGTCTTGAACAAATTATTTATAATCACTTATTTGTTATTATTCCTTAAGATCTTATTTTATTCTGATCCTAGTTCTAACAAGTAGTTTAGCGTAAACAAGTAAAAACTTGAACTTGTGTGAGTTTACTGTTTACAGGATGACGCGCGTTTGAATTTGTTTAATCTTGTTCACACGCGCATTTGCTCTAAACATATATAAGAAAATCGACTGCAGTTTTTAACTTTATTCTATATTATGCTGTTATCAGCAGAATATAGGCAACATCTTGCAATGTATCTGAATCGTCATGAGAAAAATTTAAATCATTTGAACAATTACAAAAAATGGACAGAATTAATTACATCCTTAAAAAATAAAACTTGTATTGATCATTTGCAGCAAACAGTTTTAGATAATGAAAGGAAACGTTGGTATGAAGTTATAAAAAGAATAATTTTTGTATTACAGTTTTTAGGCAAACAAAATCTAGCTCTTTGTGGTAAAAGTAATAAACTTTACATCGTAACAATGGCAATTTTTTAAAATGCATTGAGATGTTAGAAAAGTTTGATCCCTTTATATCGGAACACATGTGACGTGTAGCTAATGATCCTGACTTTCAAAATATGCTTTCCTATTTAGGAGATAAAATTCAAAATGAAATACTCGCTTTATTGGCATCAAATATTAAAAATAACGTTTATATGAAGTGCTTTTTTTTTTTTTTTAATATTATATTGGGGGAAGGGGCATAGGAGCACCAACTAAAGTTTTGTACACAGGCGCTGGACACTACTGGCGTGCCCCTGAATGTACATAGAGCTGGATTTACATTTTTGGCATGCTCATGGGGTGTTATTTTAAGTTTATGCCTTTTTCTTATTTACAAATGTATGATGTGTTGCTAAAAGCATTGGAATTAGCAGAAACACACATGATGCGTAAAGTTTGCAGGTTCAAGTTACACAAATGATATACATGTTGAGAAGCTGCGGATATTAGGGAAATATAATTACTATATTCATTTGAACTAAGTTGCATTCAATCTGCAGAAACTGCATTAGAAACAAGTACTTTGGGGAAATGCAGTAGTCAGTTTCATGTATAGTATTACATGAATAGGGAGTAACTCTGCAAATGCTATAGGAAGACTGCATTTTCTTGACTATAAATCATAGTTGTGAAAATGGAGTATTTTTCTTGGTAGTATACCTGCACATTGTGCATAATAGTACACTTATGAAAATGTGCTGGAAGTCCATACTTCCTCCAGCAAGACCAGGTCCTTCATCACACAGTCTACTATAACTTACTTTGAGATTAATCCTATGATGAACTGGTTATCTCAGTGCCCATTTTAGAACATTTGAACACTTATGTAATGAAATGAAATGCTATATAAGAAATCATGTGGATGGAGAATTCGAGCATGTCCCATGTGAAGAATGGAGATCCCATGAAATTTGTCTAGATTACCAAATAGATTAAAAGCCAAAGGTAGGCCTACAACTTGTTAAAAAATCATTTTAATCTTGATATTTGTCAATGTTCCACTAATTATATATTCTTGTTGTACCATCATTTTGTATTTTGATGGTACAACAATAGTGATAGTGATGTTTTCTCCCTGGTGCAGGACACCAGAGTGTACAAAGGATTTGAAATTGGAAGTGATCACTATTTAGTCTTGAGCAGGATAAAATTGAATTTCATATTGAAAAAAAGAATGACGTAATAAAGTTTTAAAGCGAATAGAAGTTGAGCAGCTCTCAGATGTGAACTGTAGACTAAAATACATAAAGATTATTGAAGGAAAAATGAAAGCGTTTGAGAACAGAAACCAAACCTTGGAGATTCAGTGGCAAGCTTTGAAGAAAACCCTGCTTGATTCAGCTAGAGAGGCATGTGGGGAAGTTGTCTGCAAGGATAGAAAAATTAGAACTTCATGGTGGACATAGGAAGTTAAAGTTAAAGAGGCAGTGAAGGAAAAGAAAAAAGCATATCAAAAGTTCGTGGCAAATAAGTCAGCTTGTGCTCTTAGAGAATACAGAGACAAATGTAAGAAAGCTAAACAGTGTGTAAAACTAGCTAAACAAAAGTCATAGAAGGACCTTGGCAAGAATATAGAAAATAAATATCAAGAAGGTGGCAAAATATTCTGGAGGTTGTTGAAGAAGCTTAGGAATGGTGGAAAGAGTGCTATAAAAGTAGTTAGAGATGATAAAGGTGAAATGAAAATGGGAGGAAAAGATATCCTTGAAGTATGGAGTAATTACTTTGAAAATTTGCTAAATGAAACAAGCAGTGATGACAGCACAGTGATAAAAAACACTGACCAGGCATGCGGTCAGGAATACATATCCATACTTGAAGTAGAAAAAGCCATCAAAGGCTTGAAATGTGGAAAGGCAGCAGGAGTAGATGATATTCGACCAGAAATGCTAAAGTATGGTGGTATAAAAGTCTTACAGTGGCTGCACTGCATAGTTCAGAATGCCTGGACAGAGGGATGGATTCCAGATGATTGGAGTAGAGCTCTCATAGTACCCATATATAAAAAGGGAAATAAAACTGAATGTGAGAATTGCAGAGGTATATCCCTATTGAGTGTTCCTGGCAAGATCTATGCAAGTATACTTGAGAAACGGTTGAGAAGAATTGTGTAAGAAAAGCTTGGTGAAGAATAAGCTGGATTCAGGCCAAATAGAGACTGTCAGGATCAGATCTTCACTTTACGACAAATAGTGGAGAAAGCATAGGAATATAACAAAGATCTGTATTTAAGTTGTGTCGATTTGGAAAAGGCATATGACAAGGTGCCAAGAGAGAAGCTATTCAATACGCTGCAGTTATATGGTGTCAATGGGGCATTATATCAAGCAATACTTAGTCTTTATTTGAGTTGTAAGTCAGCAGTTAAAATTGAAGGAAGTACAGGAAGATGGTTTAATGTTAAATCTGGTGTGAGACAAGGATGTACATTAGATGTACGTGTAGACTTAAAGTTAGATATATTTATAGGATCAGCAGTATTTAGCTATATTAAGAATTTAATAAGTCCTTACAGTAAGATTATACTAAAGATTTAAATTATTCACTAAGAGAAAAATTACACTGCTTTCTAAGCTACAGTTGTAATATAAATGCAAACCCCCTAGTATATATATAATTCCATATAGAAATTTAATAAGTTTACTGGCAAACAATAGTAGGATATATTGACTCTTAATGGCTATCTCATACAACCACCAGCCAACTCTTTTGGTGGTTGTATGGATATCTAATTAAACCGTCAAAATATTTTCTGGTCATATAAATCCAATGCAATGGCATTTCTATGGAACTGACTATTGTCTCTTTCAGCAAGACAATGCACAGTGGCATAAGGCTGTTGCTGTAACTGCATGTGCATGGTTTGTGGACATGAATGTTGCCTCTCTTGATTGGCCACCACAGAACCCATCCAAGTTAAGGGTAATGCTTGAATCTGAGGATGGCATTGATTATGTTGACTAGATGTGCAAATGCTTTTCTGGGGAGTAGTTTGATTATTCTGTTTGTGATTCCACCTGGAGCCTTGTTGTTCAGATGGGTTATGATATTTGTAACTTCTGCTGGAGAAATGGGTGTGATAGGTTCTGAGTTATCCTTTTGCTGTCTTAAGACCTTGACTCAGCAGTGAATCTTGTAGATAAGATTGATGTTCAGATTTTCATAAGAGGGGTTACATTGAGTTTATGTTGGTTAGCTGTCAATTAGAGCTTGGGCTTTTTCTTTATCCGTGTGAGCAATTCCTTTCTTGGTCTGTATTGGGGGTGTAGGTTGACTTTTAGTGTGGAGGGTTCTCAAGAATTTCCAGGTGGAGTTGTCGTCTGGGTTTAGATTAATCAGTTTGGTTTCCCAATCTTGGTTTTGATATTTTTGCAGAGCTTCAGACTTTTATATTTACGGCTATTTTGCCTGCTTCTGTTTAGGAGTGCCCCTGTTTAAATGTCATTGGCTTTTTACTCACGGATTCTTAGGGCATTGTAGATGTATTATTATTAGACACTGAAGGAAGAGAAATTTACACATACCTTTTTCTGGGTGTTGTGGTTTTTCTTCTTTCTGCAATGTCCAAACTACTGTGTGTGGGGGAGGGGGGTAGGCAATGTGGGAGAATTAAAATGAAACGGAAAAAAAACATTTTTTTTTTAATAATAATAATAATAATATATATATATATACACACACACACATTATATTATTAGGGATGGGTGAATCGTTTTTTTTTATATTTATATGGGGTTGAAAACAGCAACTGATTTTTAGGGGGGGAAAGGGGGGTGCGGTCCGTTTCGGCTATGCTTGATCGTTGTCTGAACACGTGGAGGAAGTGGATGCTATGTGAGGTCGGCTAGGTGCTTCTGCTTTTGAAGTGTTTGTGTTATTGCCTATTGGTTGGGTTTGTGACCTCAATTTTATGTTGTGAAGCTTCCAAACCTCGGAGATTATGTAGGGCCTGTGGACGTTGATAGAGTTTGCGTCACATTTTATGGCTATTGTTTCCGATATTCTAAGCATTGTCTTGTCTGTCTACTATGATGGCCTTGTCGATCTGCGGGGTATGTTTTTGTTCAAGGGCGGGAACAGTTATTTCCGTTATTGTACAAAACAGAGTTTTTCCTGTGCTTTGCATTCGATTTTTCTTTTTTGATGTTGCGTTTTTTAGTATTTAAATGTTCTGGAATAGGGATGTTACAATTGCGGTAGTGTTCTTGTAGTCTTGCCCATAAAGACCTAATGGTGGAACCTGTGTAGGTGATATCACAGTCTTTTTGGCAGGGAAATTTATAGGCTACGTTGTGGTGTTCAAATATTTCTTTTTGTGTGTGAGATTTAGTGGATTTTAGGAGATTTGCCAATTTTTGGTTTGTGGTGAATACCAGTTTGTAGTCAGTATGTTTGAAGATGTAGTCATAGGCTTTGTATGTGTTTTGGCTGTATGGTAGTTCACGGACTTGTTTGTTTAAATTATTCAGAGTTGTTTTATCTTGGGGGCTCTTATATTATGGTACCTCTTTCTGGCTGCGTTTTTTAATCTGATTAGGTCCATGATTTCCTCAGGGATCCGACTGCAAGGGTGAAAGACCGGTTTGTGTAACTGATGCTATTGCTTCTTTGATTTGGCTGGTAAGGTTGTTTATGGCTATGTCTATTTCTTCTTTATTATGGATAATATGTATACTGGGCAGATGTGATCTGAGAAAGTTCTGGAGAACTTTAACCCAGATTTAGAGGAGTGCGGAGGAGAATTGCTCAAGCTTAAGCAGAATAGGGTTGTGATCGGAAGATAACTCGTTTAACGTTTCCAGTTGATATTGGTATCCGGTGTTTCTGAGAATGGTGATGTCGAGTACATCTGAGCTTCCAGCTGTGCTGTGATGGGTGGGCTCTGTGGGTCCGGCTATGACAATAGTGTTTTTGCTTTGAGTAATGGTTTAGAATACGACCTTTGTCATTGATTATGGAGCTGTACCAAGCTGTATGCTTGGCATTAAAGTCTCCAGCCATGATTATGGAGTCTGTGAAGCTGGAATCCAGGTGGATTGTATACATACAGCATAGATTTTGATACTGCCAGCATTGTTTGTATGAACTTCAATACCTGTTATTTCTTGGTTTGCGGATTGGTCAGGATGTTGTGGCTTAGATTAGATAGTTTTTAATGTATACGGCTGTACCTCCTCCACTGATGGCGAGTCTCTGTTTTGTACAATATGTAGCTCCATAATTTAGGATTATTAACTAGCCTGAGATGTGTTTCATTTACTAAGATTATATCAGGATTGTATCTATGATTGAACTTACAGTTCCAGGATTTTGTTGTTCAGTCCATTTGCATTCCACACAGTTATAAGGGAGTTAGGCTTATATTTCCTTTTATTCATTATTGATGGCTGTCAGAATTGAATGGGTACCTTGCAGGAATTTCTTCATGGAGGATAGTGTAGGATTTGTTTTGCTGAATTCCTGATGCATGGGTGCTAGTAAGGCAGTTAGTACTGATGTTAGGTTGGAGCTTGTGAGTTCGCTGGAGGAAGTATTCTTGGCTCGTGCAGCCTCAGCGTATGTTTTGGTCCTGGTTTCAGGTTGTTTTCCTTTCTGAGTTGTCAAAATGGAGGTTGTTGGAACTGGATGGCGATCTGCACGGTTGCCCAGAGTGTCAATGCTGGGTGGTGGATGGACTGCTTTTGCTGATCTGCAGTTCTTTGGGTGTGCTATGCACCCTTTATAGTTGGCGGGATGGGGACCTCCGTAGTTTGCGCACTTGGCCGGTGTAGATCTTGGTTTGGTGCATGTGATGGTCTGGTGGCCTTTGCCGCCTTTTAAGCACCTGAAGTTGGCCTGGCATAGTTTCTGGGCATGCCCAAACCGCTGACATCTATGGTACTGTGCTGCTGATGCTCTCTTGCTTAGAGGTTCTCTGGTAATTCTAAGGCTACAAATAGCAGTCAGTTCATATATCTTCTTCTGAGTGTTAATCTCTACAAGTACTAAAGGCATTGTCCTTTTGTCAGACCTGAGCATCCTGCTCACTTTGATTGGGGTCGCTCTGGTTGCTTAGATCAGCGATTTCTTCGGGGGTGATTCCTTCTGTGACACCGCGTATCACCACCTTTATGGTCTTTTCACTTGATAAAGCAAAGGTATGGTAGGGAAGATTTTTGTTGTCCATTAGTCTTGTCATCTGCCTGTAGTCAGTGATAGTAGCTAGCTGGATTTTGATTCCCTCATCTGAGTTTTTTACCTAGGAGTATATGTGATGTGCTAGAGGTCCATTTTTCCTTATCCCGTAATATGACTGCGGGGACCTCCGAATTTTTCGGAACGTCCTGTGTAGATGAGTCTTCCTGCATAAAATCTTCTGTGGTTGTTTGCCATTTGTTTGAATGCTCCCCTTGTGAGTTGTTATGGCTGGGGTTTTAGGTGGCTGAACAGTAATGAATTCCCCTTGAGATTCCCTCCTTCTGGATCGTTTGTTTGGGTGTATAGGTTTAAATAACCCAGTCAGTCTCAAACTTTGTAATGATGAACTTTATCACATCTAGTGTCTCCTCCCTGTTCCATCAAGGAACAGTCCGGATCTGTTCCTTGATGCCCTCCATGCCAGTGGGGTGTCTCCTGGAGTTATTGAGGGCTGTGAAAGACTTGGTAATAAAGTAGGAAGGTGAGCCTACATTTATTTATATTCCTACAGGCCTAAGGACCTGCCAGCACAATCCTGTTGACTGGAACAGCAAAGATTGAGAAGCGATGTTGTGTTGTGGGAAGAGACCGTGAAACTACTAGGCTCAGCTCAGATATCCTACCTCCCTAAAACCATACATCCATCATTGACCTCATACACATTTCGTGTATAGGGGGAGATAATAGGAATTTGGGCAGGGTTAGAGACAGTGCAATGAGATTCATGGAATACCATCGTAAATTGTGTAGTACAGCCTAAAAGAGTGCAGTTTTCAAGCACAGTAAAAAAAACACGTCCGTCCGCATCGAGATTCAATCATCAAATCACGAACAGCGAGTTGTTTTGTGTCTCTTTTATTCACCCTGAAGAAACCAGAAAGGTAAGTTGGTGAAACTAGTTGCTGTTTTTTACTTAGTATCAATTATTAAAATCCTTCGGCCAATAGCCCTATTAGATAGGGCTACTTACCTCCCTATCAATTACAATCCCACCAACTCACAAATTAGAAAACTTCACAGCCTCCTTAAGAAAGTCACTTCTTGGCCTGTAGAAGTTGCCAACAGATTAAAACCGTTTAACTCTATACCCCCCCCGTATTTACGGACTCCCAAAAATACATAAAGAAAATGTGCCATTACGTCCCATAGTGGATGGCATTGATTCCCCCACATACAAATTAGCTAAACATTTGGCCAAAGAGCTCACACACTATACTGGCAACACACCATCACACATAAAAAACTCAGCCCACTTCAAAGCCAGCATAGAAAACCTTACACTCCAACATACTGACATAATGGTCAGCTTCGATGTCTCCTCCTTATTCACAAATGTCCCACTCTAGGAAACTTTAGAGCTAATCCAAGCTAAATTTACCCCCGATATCTCAGCCCTATTTCAGTTCACAATGAACTCAGGCTATTTCGTTTGGCAGGGAAAATTCTATAAACAAATAGAGGGGACAGCCATGGGCTCACCACTCTCCCCACCCTTAGCCAATTTCTTTATGAAGACTTTCGAGGAAAAAGCCTTAGCCTCTGCCCCACAAAAACCAACCATATGGCTTCGCTACGTTGATGATGTGTTCGCTATTTGGCCACATGGCTCTGAAACACTCCTTCCTTACACACTTAAACAACCAACATGCCAGAATCAAGTTCACCCTGGAAAAAGAGGAAAACAACTGCCTCCCCTTCCTAGACACACTAGTCACCCGCCAGCCTGATGGAACTTTGGTTTTCTCAGTTTACAGAAAACCCACCCATACAGGCAGATACATCCACCAACAATCCCCCCCCCCTCACAACAATATGGAGTGGTAAAAACACTATACAACAGGGCTAAACTAATCTGTTCTAACGACATAGCCCTTAACACTGAACTAAATCACATCCTCAACACTTTCTCAGCCAATGGCTACCCCCCCAAAAAAATCCAAAAAATATTAAAACCTACAAACCACAGCCCCCCTCCTCCCCCCTCCACAAAAAAGATTACTCTAAATCCATCACCATTCCCTACATCCGAGGCACCTCAGAAAAAATTACCAAAATTCTAAAAAAACATGACCTCACCTCCTGTTACAGGCCTCAGAAAATTGGCATCCCTTATCTGCTCTACCAAAGACCAACTACTTCCCCTAGACCTACCTGGTGTATACCAGGTCCCTTGCAGTTGTAAACTGTCATACTTTGGCCAAACAGGCAGGACAGCGAATATCAGAATTTCTGAACACAAGGACTACATCCGGTTTTACAAATATAGCCATTCTGGTCTTGCAGACCATGCTCTGGATACTCGCCACAGAATACGGTGGAAGAAAGCAACAATAATACACCGGAGCAAATATAAATTCGAAAGATTATTTATGGAATCAGCCTCTGCCCTAAGAAACTCTCCAAACCTCAACAAATTTGGTTGTATGCGACTGCCCCAAATTTGGGAGGCATACATCAGCAGACCTTCAGCCCAACGGCCAAGAATGCCTACTTAGCCCGCCAGAGGGCACCATCAGGACTTCTAGGAGAACGATAGCTTCATATCTTCATTTCCAGTTACTGTATTGTTAGGGCCTGTGTGCACCTGCCTTTTTGTAAGTTCCTTTAGAAAATGGCAATGAGACATTGCCGAAATATCTATTAAAGTATTATTTAATTTATATTCGGATCTACGTTGTTTCAATTCCCTAAGTGATTTAGAAATGCATAACCAACGTATAAGCCTGTCTACGAGAATCATTAGATGGTCGAAAATAATATTGAATGGTTTTTGACTAATTACATTAAAATTTGCATTTTTCTAAATTATGACAATGCATTTCAAGTCAGGCTCATAATTACACTTAATAATTGAAACTTGTCCCAAACATCCTACCTATTTGCTTTTCCTAATAAAGTTAGAGAAATTGTCCAACGAACTACTCGCAATTTGAATCAGCTTTTGAAGGTGGGGGGGGGGGGGTAATCAGCTAGCGCTTTTATTCTCTGATAGGGAGTAGGCGAGGCCTTTTACCCCCATCTAGCTTTTGAAGACTGAGTGGACGATTTATAAAATGTCTTAACATTTTATATATTAATATTAAAATATATTTTAATTTGTGTTCATATACTGTTTTCACATGAAATCAAACTGAACTTCTGTTCCTCTGGAAATTATATATATATATATATAATTAAAACTGAGAAAAATAAGACTAGTTCTTTGTGAAAGACTTTGTGAAAAGAAGGCTTTTTCAACTAAAGGTGAGATTTGACCTCCAGGGTAAACATTTTTCTCCTGCCGAACAGACAATCTAGTTGGCATGCACACATATACATAAAAACAGCTTTGACCACAGTTTGTAGGGAAACGTGCATGCTCAGATATACCGAAAAAAGCACGCATAACAGTTTATCATGTAGAAAACAAGTTTATTGTTCTTATATTTCGGCGCTTGTTACAGAGAGAGAGAGAGAGAGAGAGTGTGTTATATGGAACAGTAAAACAACATTTAAGAAGATAATTGTTGATGCCATACATCGTGTTTACAGCTCGAGTCTCGGTCAGTCACAGCTGCATATGTAAGACAGAGTATGCTATTAGAGTTCAAAAGAACCGGTGAACAATCTTAAACAACTAAAATAACATTAGAATAACCATGATAATTTATGGTAATCATTTCCCAAAAGATGATCATTGACATAGTTTTGAATGATCAAATCTGAATGATTGTTGGAGTAGCTTCATTTGGATATGGGATGCAAGCCAGATTTAGGATTTTAAGTACAGTATTAGATGTATTGCTTGTCTTTAATTCTGACTGCTGAGAGATCAATTTGTCCAAAATAAATGAACACAGATGACAGGAGCAAGGATCTCATTAACACCAGTAAGACAATGGATAGGTCATTTGTCCTCGGTGACAAAATTGAATTGTTTGGTCTTATTTCACTATCTAAGTTTTGATAAGTGATATTAAACACACTAATTTTGTTATTTAATACATAATCTTGTTAAGTGTTAACGATTGTTTATTGGTTCTTTTGAACCATAATCGTATGTTCTCTAGCGCATACAGCTGTGAATGAACGAAACTCAAGTTTTAAACATATAGTGCATGATATAGGTCACCTTTTAAATTTTTTACAAATGTTTAGTACATTCTCTGTGAAGATGTCCTTGCAACAAACAGCAGAATATGCGAAACAATAATTCTGTATGTGTTAAACAGTTTTTCAGAAATGATGGAAATATAAAAAGAATCTATATTTAACTTCTGTGGATATGAAAAAGGTATATGACAAGTTGTGAAGAGAAAAGATTGTACAAAACACTACAGTTTTATCATCTAAATTAGCATTATATAGAGCAATACACAGTCTACGAGGATGGTCTAAAAAATTCTCAGCCTAACAATGAAAAAACGAATTTATAATTTCAAAATTATTTTTATTTTTCAACATAATCTCCCTTAAGACTAATATATTTATTCCAGAGATGCACTAGAGTCATTATCCCATCCCTGTAGTGGTTCTCAGTAAGATCTGCAAAATACCCCTCTACAGCTGCAATCACCTCTTGATTCGAAGAAAAACGCTGGCCAGTGAGGAAGAGTTTTAGTTTTGGGAAGAGATAGAAGTCAGGGGGAGCCAAATCTGGGGAATAGCATAGATGTTCCATCAATTTATGTTGAAACTCAGTAGTAGGGGAGCCACTTCTGACCAGATCAAGATAAGATAAGGAATCGTGATGTGATTGGTTGACGTCATTGTGGGCGTGGCTTCATGGGTTTGGAATGTTAGGAATTTCCCTGTGGGCATATGTGCCAATGGCTTCAGTTCTTGTGTTTTGGTTTGCTTATGGCATTATGGGTGATGATAGAGATAAGGATTCGTATTGTGATTGGTGGACACTACTGACCAGATCAAGATAAGATAAGGAATCGTGACGTGAAAGTTTGTTATGAGATGTAAAGTGACGTCATTTGTTAGTTGTAAATAAGTGACGTTATTGTTTTGAATGGAAAAGGGAGATATATTAGAGATAAGGAATTGTGTCGTGATTGGTGGACACTTCTTACCAGATCATGATCAAGATAAGATAAGTAATCGTGAAGTGAATGTTTGTTGTTATGAGATGTAGATAAGTGACGTCATTTGTTAGTTGTAAATAAGTGACGTTATTGTTTTGAATGGAAAAGGGAGATATATTAGTGTATAAGGAATCATGTCGTGATTGGTGGGACACTTCTGATAAGATCAAGATAAGATAAGGAATCGTGACGTGAATGTTTGTTGTTATTGATTTTGGAATGTTTGGAATTTTGCTGGGCCCACCCCCTTCTGTCAGAAACATCACGCGGTGTTTTTGGTTCGTTTATTGCCTTGTGGGTGATATTTAGAGATAAGAATTGTGATGTTATGTGTTTGGAAATTCAGTTTCGAGATTTTATGAATAATTTAATTATATGCTATATCACTCAAACGTACAGTTTTTTTTCTTCTATTACGTTTTCTGAATAATTTGATTATATATATATATATACTAATGTAACTAAAACACACTTTTTTTTTCTTCTATAGATGGTTATACTAATTTTCCAATGCATTTTCGGGTATTTCTTTACTGTTAAAGGGTGGGAAAATTCTTAGAGTATGTCGTGATGGCGGGTGTGTTTAGGTTTTCTGAATAATTGAATTATAATGGTGTCCTTAATCACACACACATACACATCAGACATGAAAAGTCGCTAATGTATCCATTTTGATACTCTAATATGTACCCTATGATTATTATGAAAAAAAAACTATTCAGTATTAGAATTACGCTTACCAAAAACATACGAGCAGTGATTATTGAAATTACAATTATCAGTTGTTATGTTTAAGTTAAAAATTACTTACAGCTTTCCAGAATGGCTCTTCTAAATACGAATATTCCAAAATAGTTGAATTTTATATCCACACCACACCACAACACAACACAAAAACCACAAAGAACGAAATTTCTGTAAATACTGTAACCTGAAATAGTTGAGTACTTATTCCTTTAGATTACAGACCGTAGATACTATGTTTTCATCATGAGCAATAACTCCCAGTGAGCGGTTTTCTTCAAGGGGTCTTTCATGAAGATGACATGAGTTACATTCATAAACTGCGGTATTGTTCAAAAGGTAGCATTTCCTCAAGTTTGGATATTTCTCAAATACCTACATATGACTAAGGGATTATAGCATTCACATGATAGCAATGACACATATCCTAAAATTATTCATTCTTCGTTACCGTCGGAATTTATTCGTGTAGTAAATTAATGCTTACATTTAATTTTTTAAAACCAATATTGACTATTAATTTTACCTGCGATGCCTTGTGCTCTTAACCTATTTCTGTAACTGAAATTTATTTTATTTTATATTTTTTTCTTTAGCATTAGTAATTTTAAGTAACGGATATTTGCAAGAAACAAGGTTTTGAGCTATCCCTTGCATTTTCTTTAAAAATTTCTTTTGCCAGCACAACAAATAAATAGTTATTTCTTATTATTTCAAATGAATATTAGCTCTGTAATATATACTTTGTTAATTTCTATGTTACCTTTTGTTTGACTGTAATATTAACAAATGGCTCTGTAAAATAGTCAAACTCCTACAGTATTGTAACTTTTCAGGTGAAATCTCCACTAAATTCTATCTATTAAATTTAATATCCGATTATTCCTTTTGCTTCCAAGAGTTGAATATTTCAAATGAATATTAGCTCTCTAATATATAATTTGTTAATTTCTATGTTACCTTTTATTTGACTAATATTAACAAATGGCTCTGTAAAATGAAATAGTCAAATTCTTACGTTATTGTAACTTTTTAGGTGAAATCTCCACTAAAATGTGGCTATTAATTAAAATACCCGATTATTCCTTTTGTTTCCAAGATTTGACAGTTTCTTGAAATATTTGAGGGCTTGCATGAAGAAATAAGACCTAATTCAATGAATCAAAAAAAAATTCTCTGGTTACTTAGTGGCATGAAATATCACAAGGAAAAAAACGTTATCCTCCTTAAATTTGTTTCACACATCAACGACACCCAATTGTTCATTTAAATTTACATTTTATTTGAATAAAATATTATTTACAAATTGTATTTACTGAATCTAACAATACAGAAAAATAAATTGAAAAATACATCAAAGATTCTTCCATGCTTGTGGAATTGCCATTATATGGTTTTTGACAATGTGAGTCTCATCTGAAAGTTAATTTTTCATTTGGTGTTTGTTGGGAATTTATTACTGTAGTAAAATTAAGGGTTGTATATTTATTTCTTTGAAACCAATACATATACTTCTGAGAATTATTAAAAGCACAGAATCTTTCGTTATGTTTCCAAAATCATTTAAAAGTACACATTATGTTTCCACGTTTTGGGCATCCAATTTCATTTAAATCAAGAACAGGCCTCCCTATTAACCTTGTTAATATTTTTGATTTTTCTCTTCCTTTGGCAAGTAATAAATGATATTTCCATTTTGATTCTATCATTCAATTTCTTAGTTTGTCCAAAGATAGTGAACCAATTTCCCACTTCAGCTGATGGTTATATTTTATTAACCAAGAATTCCGCTTTTTAACTCTTTCAGGTAATTCTTTCCAACTACAAGGTGATTTTGTCAATGCATATCTTACACTAATTCCATCAGAAATACAAATTTCTTTAGGAAATAAATTTGAACTCTTATACAAAAGAAATTGGCAATCAATTATAGCAATGATAACTGAAAATTCCTATTTTTCACCCACTGTCGATTTTTCATAACCGTTTTCCTGCATTCTTCTTAGATTGCTTCATATGGCACCACAAATAAATAGTTATTATTATTTCACTGATTATTAGCTCTGATCGTATACTTTATGGTAACTTTCTTTTACAAAATTCCAAACAATTAGAACTTTTCGCAAAGAAACTTTCAAAGAATTTGTGGCTCACCCATTATTTTTACATTACCAATCACAAAACAACAGTTGCAGTGGATGAACGATTACCTTAAGTCCAAAGTCACTCGACTGTATGGTATTTTCTTATAGTACTGTTTACACTTACCATGCCCTCCCTCACCGTTCCTTCAAAAATGAACCTTTTGCACAGATGACTCAACGACATATTTTCACATGCTGCTGGATATACTTTTGGTGTGTTTTTATCTTACTTTGTGTGGGAAAGTTAAAATTTGTATATGTGTTATCTGGCATTATTTGTATATGTGTCATATTTTCTATACCAAACTTTAAGAGTTAAAGTCACGTTTTGGGTTAATTAGGTACTGTCTCTCTCTCTGTAAAACGACCAAATTGTCACAGTTCGGATTTTCGATTATTAGAACGAATTGTTTTCAGAGAACTCAAATAATGTCAATAGGTAGCATTAGACAATATCTAAAATAATCAAGACATGGATATTAATTTTCAACACTTTTTTTCCTCGTCCTGGCATTAATTTCACAGTTGTGATTTTTTTTTAAAATAATTAAACAGAATTGAATTAAGATATAAAGTTGTGGATTTAAATATCAAGTTCTAATCAGAATAACTGAGTAAAAAATTCACTGTGGAAAAACACTCTGTTCTTCCCTGCAATGCTCCCCACCTAACCCCATCACCCCCCTTGTCTCTCCTGTCTCCTCCAGAAGATGTCTGCTCAGCCTAGTGGAGATGAGCGAGCTCATCTTTTGTGGATATCTTTTAGTGATGTCACCTCCAACTGATACTGATAACTTTGGAGGAAAAAAAATAGCATTAGCTTGTGGAAGTGAAAGGGTAGTCAAGAGGATGACAGAGGTCTTCCCTGCAATACTCCCCTCACCCCCCCTCTCTTCCAGAAGATGTCTGCTCAGCCTAGTAGAGATGAGCGAGCTCATCATTTTCGGATATCTTTTAGTGATGTCACCTCCAACTGGTACTGATAACTTTTTTGGGGAAAAAAATAAAATAACACGTTTTTTTTATTTTTAGTCACATGGTCTAACATCAAAAACACTTTTTGAGGATAAAATACTTAACATAATAAGGACAAATAATATAGAATGCCCTTCAATCCACAGAGATAAGATTTGCCCTATGATGTCTCAAAGTAAGATAATCTCACATCAACGGCATGTAGAAACATGTCTGTGAATCATCTGTGCAAAAGTTTCATTTTGGAAGGAATGGTCAGGGTTAAGGGTCAGGTGAACAGTACTATAAGGAAAAATAAACAAGTGTGTTTGCAGTTACGACAATTCGTTCATCCTGTGAAGTTATCATATTGTGTTGTGGTGATTGGTATCCAGGAAAGTAAAGTAAAATAATGGGTGAGCCACAAAAGTCATTGAAATTTTCTTTCTACAGGAAAATAGCATGAGCCAAAACTCTTCACTTAGCTCTAAAAGGATGGAAACCGATTATTATTTTAGAAGACACATACATTGTGATGTATTTATCCAGGACCACTTGGGAAAATTTATGCAGGAAGTGGTCTGATATCCTTGGCTACTTGCAAAGAAGAGTTGACTATGAAATGGACCTCGGTGAGTGTTATATTCTGAAATGCCAAGATGGGGAACTAATACTTGATGATACAGCAGCTGATGGATGTAATATTTTTTTTATTAGTTGTGAAGAAGCTGAGAGATTTTCACCAAAAATGTATGACATTGATAATCATTTACTATTTTTTGGAAACTGAATTACCATCTGTCTCTGTCATCGGGAAAATTATTGCTAATCATTTAAATTCATCAATGGTAAAATAAGACTTTCAAGATTTTATCCAATTCGATAAAGATTCTTAATTTTGGGACATTTATGAACATTTTACAAAAACTGTTTGTGTATATTTGCTGACAAAAGAATACACAGAATGTTTAGGGAGGCATGGTGTCATTTCCAGACTGACACAATATCAAATGTATGGAAGTGTGGTTACCATGTTATCTGATTTAAAATTCTTTTCCATAACCAGCTCTTTTGATGTAATGTAACCAAGAAACAGTGAGTAACAAAAATTTTATTCATTGAACTCTTTGGAAAATGTTAAGAGTCTAAACTAAATATTGTGAAATATTTTTAGGTAATTACATGTTTCGAATTTTTCTCAGTGAATATACTTGTAAATAGTATTTCAGCAAAATAAAATATGCATTTGTAAACTTAAATGAACAAAGATGTGTGCTTTTGTTGTTGTGTTTTTCCACAGTGAATTTTTTACTCAGTTATTCTGATTAGAACTTGATATTTAAATCCACAACTTTATATCTTAATGGAATTCTGTTTAATTATTTTTAAAAAAATTACAAAACTGTGAAATTAATGCCAGGATGGGAAAAAGGTGTTAAAAACTAATATCCATAGCTTGATTATTTTAGAAATTGTCCAAGGCTACCCATTGACATTATTTGAGTTCTCTGAAAACAATTCGTTCATGTAATCGAAAATCCACACTGTTAGAATTTGGTTGTTTTACAGAGAGAGAGAGAGAGAGCACCTAATTAACCCAAACTTTAACTCTTAAAGTTTGGTATAGAAAAATGTTTGTAGTCTCCAGATAACACATATACAAATTTTACCTTTCCCCACACAAAGTAAGATAAAAACACACCAACAGTATATCCAGCATCATGTGAAAACATGTCGTTGAGTCATCTGCGCAAAAGGTTCATTTTTGAAGGAACGGTGAGGGAGGGCATGGTAAGTGTAAACAGTACTATAAGAAAATACCATACAGTCGAGTGACTTTGGACTTAAGGTAATCGTTCATCCACTGCAACTGCTGTTTTGTGATTGGTAATGTAAAAATAATGGGTGAGCCACAAATTCTTTGAAAGTTTCTTTGCGAAAAGTTCTAATTGTTTGGAATTTTGTAAAAGAAAGTTACCATAAAGTATACGATCAGAGCTAATAATCAGTGAAATAATAATAACTATTTATTTGTGGTGCCATATGAAGCAATCTAAGAAGAATGCAGGAAAACGGTTATGAAAAATCGACAGTGGGTGAAAAATAGGAATTTTCAGTTATCATTGCTATAATTGATTGCCAATTTCTTTTGTATAAGAGTTCAAATTTATTTCCTAAAGAAATTTGTATTTCTGATGGAATTAGTGTAAGATATGCATTGACAAAATCACCTTGTAGTTGGAAAGAATTACCTGAAAGAGTTAAAAAGCGGAATTCTTGGTTAATAAAATATAACCATCAGCTGAAGTGGGAAATTGGTTCACTATCTTTGGACAAACTAAGAAATTGAATGATAGAATCAACATGGAAATATCATTTATTACTTGCCAAAGGAAGAGAAAAATCAAAAATATTAACAAGGTTAATAGGGAGGCCTGTTCTTGATTTAAATGAAATTGGATGCCCAAAACGTGAAAACATAATGTGTACTTTTAAATGATTTTGGAAACATAACGAAAGATTCTGTGCTTTTAATAATTCTCAGAAGTATATGTATTGGTTTCAAAGAAATAAATATACAACCCTTAATTTTACTACAGTAATAAATTCCCAACAAACACCAAATGAAAAATTAACTTTCAGATGAGACTCACATTGTCAAAAACCATATAATGGCAATTCCACAAGCATGGAAGAACCTTTGATGTATTTTTCAATTTATTTTTCTGTATTGTTAGATTCAGTAAATACAATTTGTAAATAATATTTTATTCAAATAAAATGTAAATTTAAATGAACAATTGGGTGTCGTTGATGTGTGAAACAAATTTAAGGAGGATAACGTTTTTTTTTCCTTGTGATATTTCATGCCACTAAGTAACCAGAGAATTTTTTTTTGATTCATTGAGTTAGGTCTTATTTGTTCATGCAAGCCCTCAAATATTTCAAGAAACTGTCAAATCTTGGAAACAAGAGGAATAATCGGGTATTAAATTAATAGCCACATTTTAGTGGAGATTTCACCTAAAAAGTTACAATAACGTAAGAATTTGACTATTTCATTTTACAGAGCCATTTGTTAATATTAGTCAAATAAAAGGTAACATAGAAATTAACAAATTATATATTAGAGAGCTAATATTCATTTGAAATATTCAACTCTTGGAAGCAAAAGGAATAATCGGGTATTAAATTTAATAGATAGAATTTAGTGGAGATTTCACCTGAAAAGTTGCAATACTGTAGGAATTTGACTATTTTACAGAGCCATTTGTTAATATTAAAGTCAAACAAAAGGTAACATAGAAATTAACAAAGTATATATTACAGAGCTAATATTCATTTGAAATAATAAGAAATAACTATTTATTTGTTGTGCTGGCAAAAGAAATTTTTAAAAGAAAATGCAAGGGCTAGTTCAAAAACCTTGTTTCTCGCAAATATCCGTTACTTAAAATTCCTAATGCTAAAGAAAAAAATAAAATAAAATAAATTTCAGTTACAGAAATAGGTTAAGAGCACAAGGAATCACAGGTAAAATTAATAGTCAATATTGGTTTTAAAAAATTAAATGTAAGCATTAATTTACTACACGAATAAATTCCGACGGTAACGAAGAATGAATAATTTTAGGATATGTGTCATCGCAATAATCCTTTAGTCATATGTAAGTATTTGAGAAATATCCAAACTTGAGGATATGCTACCTTTTGAACAATACTGCAATTTAGGGATGTGACTCATGTCATCTTCATGAAAGACCCTTTGGAGAAAACCGCTCACTGGGAGATATTTCTCATGATGATAACATAGCATCTATGGTCTGTAATCTAAAGGAATAAGTACTCAACTATTTCAGGTTACAGTATTTACAGAAATTTCGTTCTTTGTGATTTTTGTGTTTGTGTTGTGGTGTGGATATAAAATTCAACTATTTTGGAATATTCGTATTTAAAAGAGCCATTCTGGAAAGCTGTAAGTAATTTTTAACTTAAACATAACAATTGATAAATGTAATTTCAATAATCACTGCTCGTATGTTTTTGGTAAGCATAATTCTAATACTGAATAGTTTTTTTTTCATAAGAATAATCATAGGGTACATATTAGAGTATCAAAATGGATACATTATGACTTTTCATATCTAATATGTATGTGTGTGTGTGTGTGTGTGTGTGTGTGTGTGTGTGTTTAAGGACACCGTTATAATTAAATTATTCTGAAAACCTAATCACACTTGCCATCACGACGTACTCTAAGAATTCCCACCCTTTAACAGTAAAGAAATACCCCAAAATGTATTGGAAAATTAGTACAACCATCTATAAAAGAAAAAAAAAGTGTGTTTGAGTTACATTAGTATATGTAATTAAATTATTCAGAAAACCTAATCACACCCGCCATCACGACATACTCTAAGAATTCCCACTCTTTAACAGTAAAGAAATAGCCCAAAATATATTGGAAATTAATACAACCATCTATAGAAGGAGAGAAAACTGTATGTTTGAGTGGCTTAGCATATAATTAAATTATTCAGAAAACCTCGAAACTGAATTTCCACACACACAAAGTCACGATTCTTATATCTAAATACCACAAGGCAATAAATGAACCAAAAACACCACGTAATGTTTCTGACAGAAGGCGGCCCAGCGAAATTCCAAAATCAATAACAACAAACATTCACGTCACGATTCTTATCTTATCTTGATCTTATCAGAAGTGTCCCACCAATAATGACACGATTCCTTATCACTAATATATCTCCCTTTTCCATTCAAAACAATAACGTCACTTATTCACAACTAACAAATGATGTCACTTATCTACATCTCATAACAACAAACATTCACGTCACGATTCCTTATCTTATCTTGATCTTGATCTGGTCAGAAGTGTCCACCAATCACAACACGAATCCTTATCTCAACCATCACCCATTATTCCATACACAAACCAAAACACAAGAACGGAAGCCATTGACACATATATCCCCAGGGAAATTCCTAACGTTCCATTCTCTATAACAACAAACATTCACGTCACGATTCCTTATCTTATCTTGATCTTCATCTGGTTCAAAGTGTCCCACCAATTACAACACGAATCCTTATCTCTATCATCACCGATAATGCCATACGTGAACTAAAACAAGAACTGTGGGCATATGTGTCAATGAAGCCATTGACACATATGCCCACAGGGAAATTCCAAACCCACGAAGCCACGCCCACAATGACGTCAACCAATCACGTCACGATTCCTTATCTTATCTTGATCTGGTCAGAAGTGGCTCCCCTACTACTCAACTCCCTTAATTTTCCCGTCACCAAAACACCTTTGTGGGCACGTGCATTGTCCTGATGAAAGATAATATTTTTTCTTCTGCAAACCAGGTCTTTTCTCACAAATTTGTTCGTCTAGTCTGGTTAAAAGATCGGAATAATATTACCCAGTTATTGTTTTACCCCTTTCAAGATAATTAATAAAAAAAATGTCTTTAGCATCCCAAAACACCGATGCCATGACCTATCCTGCTGATTAAACCGACTTGTCTTGTTCAGTGTCAAATAAAACTTTGTATTATTTGGCACTGAAGATCTGGCTTCTGTCCACTGTTTAGGATTCTGGTGTGTGTGTGTGTGTGTGTAATGGCGAATCCGAGTCTCATCCATAGTAATAAATCGACGCACAAAATTAGTTTTATTCTTGTTAAAACGCTCCAAGCATTGTTCAGAGATTTTCATACGAGTGCGTTTTTGATCTGCTGTGAGCAAGCATGGCACCCATCTTGCGCAAATCTTTTTTTTCACATGCAATTCCTCTTGCAAAATATTTCCTATACGTTCTTTTGAAATGCCTATAGTCTCAGCAATTTCGCGTGGTTTGACTCGCCGGTCATCTAATACCATATCATGCACTTGATCAATGCTTTTTGATGTTGTTACACTTTTTGACGTCCTTCGCGTGGATCATCTTCAAAGCTGGTACGGCCACGTTTAAACTCGGCAACCCATTTCTTAAGTGATGAAAAAGGAGAAGAGTGCCCATAAGCTTTTATGAACTTCGAATGAATTTCTTTTGGCATTAAACCTTCTTTTACAAAGAATTTTATAACCGCACGATTTTCAATTTTATTAATTTCAAGGGATACAGATGACACTTTTGATTCAGAAAGCTGTATAAAATAAACTACTTGATAGAATGTGCAATTTCACGTGGATGCTTATGACAGATGTACCAACTTAGAAGAAAAACATTGTACCGATAGTGTTGCCATCTATGGTCGAGGCCGAGAACTTTTCAAACAACCCTCGTATATTTTGTTATGGTAGTTCCAACGATGCCAAACTTTGGTCTAGCTTAATATAAGTTGCAAATTCTCTCTATCTATAAAACGGCAACCAGTTAATATGGAGATATACCACAGCTATGTCACTGTTCTGCGCACATCGTCAACTAGAGGAAGTCATCGGTTTCAGTATTTCTCAACGGGCTTTTGCCAAATGTCAGCATACAGAATTTCGTGTGAACTGTGAGTAATGCTGACAATGGATAGCATCTCCACCCTCCAATCAAAATGTTATGGTTCAAATCCCACCTGATGTTGATGCTTGTAAAAGTCTTTAGGAGGTAGTAGATCAACATCATCACAAGGGGAGACCACCATCATTCTTCTTATTTGATGTCCGAAGTGGATTGAAGGGGTTCTGTTTTTGGATTCTAGATCAGGAATTCCGGATTATCAAACTCTTGCGTTGACCCAGGGTAATGTGCAGTCGGTTTACAGCTTTTTATGAGTGGGATGAACATTTAAAAAAATGAAAAATAAAAAATCACTTGCTTTTTAATACTGTATCTTCATATTTTTATGTGAATTACAGCCACACAAAATTGTTAACGTAATCTACATTTAGATGCCAAACATGAAACTTTTTCAAGCCAATTCAAGTCTTCATAAGCAGGCTCTCACATCAAGCGATGACATTCATCTTCTACCTAAAGTATCTAATTTTTTTATTGCTTATTACGATTACTTTTTAATGTTTTTGGTGTATTTTTGTTTTCAATTTCTAATATTTTACCTCATTGTGTTAATTCTTAAAGATCATTAACTTTTGCGTGCCCCGATGAAGTGAATATAGCACCGAATTTATCGTGATTGGAAGAAAAAAAAGTTTGAAAACTATGGTCATTTTATACTATTCTTTTGTTAGTATGCCTAATCTTTGTAACAGAAGACTTACAAATAATCTGATCTGGCTTTAGTATGCCCGCGCCTCGGCTGACAGCTATAGAATACTAGCTAAAACGTGACCCCACATAATTTTCCTGTCTCTTTCTCCAGGCCATTGACGGTGACTTAAAAAGTACTAAAAAAAAAAAAAAAAAGAAAGCTTGCATTGATTGTGAGTGATTCTCCAGTCAAAGTGCGGTTAAGGAAGTTTGTTTAGTGCTTAGTGATTGAAGAATTAATGGCACTGAAGATCCGAAACCCATCCTTCAAGCTTATTTAAGTCGCAATCAGTTATAACTGCACTCAGAATTTTTAAATCATTATCATTTTACATGCTATTCATGTTTCCTACTACTACTTGTAGTAGGAAACATGAATAAGAAAAGAAACTCCATAAGAAAAGTATCTCACGAAAGAGAAGATAGTCCCTTTATGGATTTAGTGAATCAATATGGGATAGAAAATTTAACCTGTGTAAGACAGTGTTTATCTTTTAACGTTAAAATTCAGATTGGGTTTACAATGAAGTAAACAACTGAATTCGCTTCATTCATAAATGAATCTGCTGAAGGGGTTGGGGGATGAGAGCCTGATAAATTACACTATATGATTGCCAGTATTTAAAAAAAAAAAAAAAAACATTTTGTCTGAAAACTTGCTGAAATATTAGTCTCATCATAACACTGCATATGGCCAGTGAAGTAGATTAAAAGCCAGTAAGGTGTCTGGGACGAGGACCAATATTTGGATTATCATCTTTATTTGTATATTTCAAAGACCACCAATTCGTTCCAAATAAAAGAATATCCGGACACGTATAGTCCTGTTTGTGTTTTGTACATCAAAGTGCTATTATACAGCAATCCCTCGATTAGTGCGCCTAATGCGTTCTTTAAAACAGGCGCATTAATCGAAAACGCACTAAGCGAATATAATAACCTATGGAAAAAATTATAATTCGTTCCTCAAATTTGTTTTGAACCTTAACTTTTTAATATGGCTCATGGCCTAGTTAAAAGAAATCCATGAAGCTGAAAGACAAAAAAACATATTCAGAATATAAATTTTATTATTCTACTTCTTAACAAAGAATTGAGCTAACATAGTTTGGCGGGCATTTTTTTTATTTTTTTCATACAACCGACGGTATGGTCCTATTGCCTCTTCTACTCTTCTGCAAATTTTACTGCTTCTCCCTTCATCAGGGTCAGCCTGTAAGTATTGCTGCTTAAAAACTTCGATTGTACGAAAAATATTTTCAAATTGTTTCTCTGAAATCTCTTTTGAGTGACTATCAGTGGCTAAATTTTCTTCATATTCTTCCCGCTGTGCATCTAAATTTAGCAGGTCGGAATCACTCAATTCTTCAGAATGAGATTTAATTAACTCTTGGACGTTATCATTGAAGGGGAGAAAGAAAGGAAGGACGTACGAATTGGTCGCTAACACGCGAAATCACGTGTTTTATAGATAAAATTTCCCAACTGTTATACAAGCAAAATAGTTACCACTTTAAAAACTACAATGCTCATAAAAGAGAAGTTAATTTTCTGACATGTAATAATAAACAACTCATCCCAGAAGACGGATTGATTATCCTATTATCGGAATGGATTCTCCTTTTGGTGACATGCGCAGAAGTGTCGAAGAGCTTCGAATCTGTGGGCGTACTATAGCAGACGACATAAATTTTGGCGGTAAAAATTTGGAACATAGTGTACATGAAAGTAGTGTAGTATGCCATTAAAAATAACTTTGTAAAATGTTTTAAATCGATATCTAAATTATTTCATTCTAGTGAGTGATTTTTTTTAAAAATAGTTAGCCATAAAAATGTATAAATAGAAGCTTTTTAAAATCTGTAACATTTATTTTTAAGATGTATATAGGCGCACTAATCGCATTTTAGAGACATACTAATCGAATTTGGGTATCGAAAAAAATGACACACTAATGTATATAGGCGCATTAATCGAGAAATTACTGTATTTGTTTAAATTTTTCTTTAATTAAAAAATTTTCAAACCTGAAAAAAAAATTTAAGCTAGCAATCCTATCTACTGAAGAATATTGGTGAACTAAGCTATTTTGAAACAAGATCGATTTAGGATGAAACATTTTTCATTTTTTGCAATTTGAGTATAACTATGTCGTATACTGAACTTTACGACTAGTGAATATTACTTATACCTAATGTGAGAAATGTGGTGAACTAGTACACTGTAAAGTGTCGATATTTTCCCTTAATAATAATCTTCATTCCTTTCACAAATTTCACCTGGTGAAATTTGTGAAAGGAATGAAGAAGGAAAAAAAACTTAAAAACTCGGAATATTTAATTAAAAATCAAATCTATTATGTCTTTTTTTTTTCCTTCTTTATTTTTTTTGTGAATTCTGACCAGTGAAAAAAACCGAGATCTTCTTAACTATGAACTATGAACCTATCGTGCAGTAGTAAAATTTATGGGGTTAAGAGTTAAATAATCCGAAAATCATTCTCTAGAGATCCAACATGTAACTTTTCAAGCACCAGGACTTCTACGAAAACAAAGTTCTCACATCAGACGGATTCAATTCATCTAATACTTAAATGTCTTTTTTTTTTTTTTTTTGGATCTTCACAAACGTCCAAGCCTACAGTGGGATTCGAACTCAAAATCTGTTAGAGAATATGCTATCCACTCGGCGAATCGGGACATGTGGGCTTAAAATAATGATGATGATTTAATCCTTCAGTTGTGTCGGACTCTTGGTAACTTCTAGGCAAGTGTTCTTGCCACAAAGTGTTTCTGGTGAGATGTTTACAGGGTAGTTCACCATTACTTTCCCCAACTCCTCCATTTTTATCCGGGCTTGGGACTGGCATATAGCTGACAAATCAGGCCTATGGCTGGGTCGTATTCATGGCTGTAAATCCGTGTGCGTTCACCGTGCCGGTTTGCCTGTTCAGTCGGACGAAAGTTTCCTGGTGAAAAAACCCTCTACCCCCGTATGAGACCGGCTAACTCACTTTTAGTCAAAAGTGTTCACTACAGAATTGTGTTTGGCTTGTAAACATGACAAAATTACAAAAAAATTGAAATTACAGTTAACGAACTCAATTCAGGAAAAGTGTAAGCAAATTTCACCTGGTGAGACCATATAAAGATTCCTCACGTCATGGACGAGAATCGAACCCAGGTCTTTCTGACCAAAAGGTTTCGTCTATACCGACTTTATTATTATAATTATAATAATAAATAATTATAAAAACAATTATAAAAAATAAAAATAATTAAAAAATAATAAGGCTTCATCTGGAAAATGATTAGAAGATAAGTTAATATAACCTCATCTAATTTCCCCCTTATCGTACTGTGTAGCTTCATCAATGGTTTGTCACGAGTTAAGTAACTTGACCTCATAGAAATCTAATTAATGCTATAGCAGATAGCAGGGTGGTTAAATCTGCGTACTCTTGTCAGTGTTTTGTGGAATGGAAAAATCTTGCCAGTGGATCGAATCCAGCTCACTTAGATCAAATATTATCAATACTACTGACTGAGCTACAGAGGTTCCAGTATAATAAATAATCATTTTATATCAAGTGGAAGTAGATAAAAGTTTCTGTTTGAAACCTTGAAAACTTTCGAAAATCATTGGAACCCAAGGTAATGAAAATGCAAACCTTCTGCATGTGTTTTCTTAGCATTGTATTACTTCAAGGGCACTAACCCTTCCCAGGAGGACGGGTATTCGTCTTGCAGATTTTCGCTGGTGCGACAGCCGTTTCAAAGTGTTGGCTCTTATCAGACATCAGAATACCTAAGTAGTCCATGATTATATTTTTCAGAAGTAAATTGCCACTGGATGTGTAACTGCTAAATCGTTTAAAAAAAAAAAAAAAAATTCATGAATAAGGATAATGTTTTTTCTTTTTCTTTTCATGATTTATGAATATTTAGCGAATTTATGAATTTAGCGAACTATGAACTACAGTTTGGAGTCTAAAGAGTTATTTATTTATTTATTTTATAAATAAATAATTTATTAATAAAATAATAAATAAATAAATTATTTTTTATTTATCTTATATTTTAAATGTATTTATTTCTTTAAATTTTAATTTTATTTAATCGATTAATTATATTATTATTATTCTGATTATATTTTTGAGTGAACAACTTCGGGGTATAAGACCTAAAGTTGTTCATTCCACTTCAAAGATGTATGTCGAGCCATTCAAATGAAATGCGTAGCTCGGCATATATCCTACCTAACTCTGTACTTACTATGTGGGAAACTGCAGTTACTGGTTATCTAAATTTTCCTTTTAATTTTCTAATGAAGCCAGTTTCAAAACGTACGCTCTATCCTTTACGTCATCTCACAGAAAATATAGTGTGAGGCGCTAGGAGGTGGCCAAAAAATTGGCTCTTTATTTCACCTGATTTCACACTATGTTTCCAGTTCGACCAAAATCTAAACAAAGCATGTCCGTTTTGAAACAGATAAAGCTTAATAGATTCTAATTGCACATGAATCACTGACTCAAATTTTGTAATATAAAGCACTGCTTTTTATTGAACTGCTACCATCTTGGCACCACTTTTATCTCATTCGCATAGGTGTGTATACGTATGTTTATCTATGGATAGGTGGAAATTTGAAACAACAGCATTTGAGATGAATTTCTCGAGAAAATCGACAAAAAATTTAATCATTGATAATATTACAGGACACTAAAACTCATCAGTTTAAAAATCAAAATTTCTTATTTTGTGCATAACAAACTGGAAATAAATAATCATATATAAGGGTGGTCTGAAATGTTTTCGGCCTAAAAATGAAAAGACGAATTGATAATTTCAAAATTATTTTTATTTTTTAACATAATCTCCCTTAAGACTAATACATTTATTCCAGCGATGCTCCAGTGCCATTATCCCGTCCCTGTGGAGGTTCTCAGTTAAGATCTCCAAAATATCCCTCTACAGCTGCAATCAATCAGCTCTTGATTTGAAGAAAAACGCTGACCAGCGAGGAAGATTTTAGTTTTGGGAAGAGATAGAAGTCAGAGGGAGCCAAATCTGGGGGATAGGGTGGATGGTCCAACAATTCATAGCGCAGATCCCTTAATTTTCCCATTGCCGAAACACCTTTACAGGCAGGTGCAGTGCCTTGATGAAAGATGATTTTTTTCTTCTTCTGCAAACCAGATCTTTTCTCATGAATTTTTTCGTCTAGTCTTGTTAAAAGATCGGAATAATATTCTCCGGTTATTGTTTTACCCTTTTCAAAATAATTAATAAACAAAATGCCTTTAGCATCCCAAAACACCGATGCTATGACCTTTCCTGCTGATGGAACCAACTTTGTCTTCTTTGGCACTGAACAACTGGCTTCTGTCCACTGTTTTGACTGCTGTTTGGATTCTGGTGTGTAATGGTGAATCCAAGTCTCATCCATAGTAACAAATCGACGCACAAAATTAGTTTTATACTTGTTAAAAAACGCTCCAAGCACTGTTCAGAGATTTTCATGCGAGTGCGTTTTTGATCTGCTGTGAGGAAGAGCGGCACCTATCTTGCGCAAAGCTTTTTCATTTGCAATTCTTCATGCAAAATATATCCTACACGTTCTTTTGAAATATAGTCTCAGCAATTTCATCTAATACCATATCTTGCACTTGATCAATGATTTCTGGTGTTGTTACACTTTTTTGACGTCCTTCACGTGGATCATCTTCAAGGCTGGTACGGCCACGTTTAAATCCGGCAGCCCATTTCTTAATCGTTGAAAACAAAGGAGAAGAGGGCACATAAACTTTAATGAACTTCGAATGAATTTATTTTGGCGTTAAATCTTCTTTTACAAAGAATTCTATAACCACACCATACTCAATTTTATCCATTTTAATGGATACAGACAACACTTTTGCTTCAGACAGCTGTATAAAACAAACTACTTGATAGAATGACTTGCAATTTCATATGGATACTTATGACAGATGTGTCAGCTTAGAAAAAAAATCGTACTGATAGTTTGGTCATCTATGATGGAGGCCGAGAACCTTTCAGACCACCCTCGTAGTTCTATCCAGTGCCGGCTCGAGGGTATGTAGTGCCCCTACGCCAGTTTGTGGTGCCCTTAGGCCAGTTTTATCAACTCATTGTAAGACAATTCTTTATTGTTAAAGACAGTTATCCAAATAAAAAAGTGCATATAGGCCATTTTGGGAGGCACTGCTCGTACAACCAACGCTTCAACTCTCCGGTCCTCTTTAATACTATTACTTTTTTTTACGATGTTGGTGCCCCAATGCCATTGCACTCCTAGGCTAGTATCTTTTGTGCCTAAGCCTAGAGGCGGCCCTGGTTCTACACACTGATTAATAGAGTGAATCTGTTCAGTTACATCTGACAGTTTATTTGTTCATTTTAGGTTCATCCTTATCTGTGTTTGCTAGAACTTTTCTCTTAGATTAATAGTTGCAGTCTACATGCAACAACAACAACATTAATAATAATATTATTATTATTATTATTATTATGGAGGGTGCTGTGTAAGCATGCGAACGGACACACGATAATATCGCTGCTCCCATTTTTTATAGTTTTAAAGTGGTTCCAATTCCTGGTTTTAATTTGAAAGTGTTCCCAAGTAACTCTACTTGTCATGCGGAAGACAGTGATATAAAATTCACCAAAACCAAATTTTGAAGTGTTGAAAAGTGAACAGAGAGAACCGCGGTCAACAACGAGCGAAGAACAAAGGACGTCGCCATCTTTACGATCACGCCACAGTTGCTCAAGGGAAGAAAGGTGAGTCATGAAGTGTATCAATTGCCTGGAGGATTTATCGTCCGACGGAAATAATATAACCTGTACGAAATGCAGTAGGATTCTACACTTAAAATGTGCCGGCTTTTCAGAAACAACCTAGTAACGTAAATCCAATGCAACATGTGAGGAATAGAAATGCCTACTCTGCAGGAAGAACAAAAAAACGCAACTAAGGCAGCACCTACGACGCAGCCGACTATACCGGAGGCAGAAAATCAGACGACGAACTGAATAGACAAAAAAACGCAGGTGAGTCCTATAATTTCAACTCTATAAATATACTAATAAATATATCCATATAATGTCCTCAAGGGCTCACTCTAGTGAGTACGGGAATGGCAAACCCGAGGTACCTGATGCTGGACCATGCCTTACTTCATGTAATGTATGTCTGTTATGTTATCTGTAGACTGGTCCCTATCTTCTTTCTTTATACTTCCTCTCTTCTTCTTGTTCCTTCCCCCATTGCTATTAGAGTAATTCGAGGGCTAGGGGTGAATCTTTTCTATTTACTTTATTTTCTACCTTTAGTAGTGAGAGGAGTAGTCTATTTTAAGCAGTGGGAGTCTGCTGCTCTCCCAGGTTTGAAACCATACCATAATGGTTTCCTGAGGAAGGCAACGGGAAACCACCTCAGTATTATTTCCAAGAAAATATGGTGAACTCGGCAAATTTAGTTTCCACAACTGGCAAAAATGGGGTCTATTGGCAAACGATGGATGTCATGCCCGGCAAAAGAAGAAATGAGGCTTCTCAGTTCGTTAACCTACGAAATCCTCAAATGGACAATGAGGATGGGATCCCAAGTATTGAGGAAAATAAGACTTACAAGAGAGAATGAGATAGAAACTATACATATTGCAACTTGGAATGTAAGAACAATATTAAGAGCTGATAAATTAGAGAACTTGAAGAAAGAAATGGAGAGGAATAAATTGGATGTGGTTGGTCTAAGTGAAGTCAGATGGGAAGATATAGGAGATTTTGAAAGTGATGGTTAGAGAATTATATATTCCTATAGAACACGAGGGGAAAATGGAGCAGCATTTGTTTTGAATGAAAAGGTTAAAAATTCAGTAGAAAAAATAATATATAAAAGTGACAGGGTGATTATGATTAAACTGAAAGCAAAGCCTGTGGAGATAATGATTATACAGATATATATGCCCACAAGTGAACATGATGAAAATGAAGTAGAAGAGGTATATAATCAAATAGAAGAGATAATGGAAGAAGACAGAACTAAAAGGTGTACCACCTGGATGGGAGACTGGAATGCGGTGGTAGGTGAAAAGGTAGAGAAGGGAATAACATTAAGATATGGCCTTGGAAAAAGGAATGAGAGAGGTGAAAGACTTACAGAGTTTCGTAAAAAACACAAACTAATCATTGGTAATACTTGGTTTAAACTTCCAAAGAGAAGAGGATATACATGGAAAATGCCAGGTGATATCGCAAAATAGCAGATTGATTATATGTTAATACAAAACAGGTACAGAAACAGTGTAAAAAGGATATCAACATATCCAGGAGCTGATATCGACTCAGAACCATAATTTGCTTGTTATGGAATTAAGAATACGATATAAGAAAATAAACAAAGGTAAAAACAAAAAAGGTGGAACCTAGAAAAACTCAAAGAAGATGTAGGTAGGAAATTCAGAGAAGAACTGGAAAATAAAATAAGGAACAAAGAGAATATATCTGAAGAAACTATGGATGTTAATGCAAAATGGAATCAACTGAAAAAATTGATATATGAAACAGCTGCTGAAGAGATAGGTTTTGTGGAAGGGAAAAGAATTAAAAAGCCATGGATTACAAATGAAATGATAAGAAAAATGGAAGAAAGAAGAAGATGAAAAAATGTAAACACTGAAGAGGGAAGGAGAAAATACAAAATATTAAATAATGCACTGAGAAGAGAAACTGATAAAGCAAGAGAAGTATGGTTGAAAACAGAATGCAAAGAAATTGAAGAAAAGGAAAAAAGGGGGCGATATGACAAAATGTTTGAAAAAGCAAAAGAAATTACAAATATTAAAAAAAGCAAAAGAAATTACAAATATTAAAAAAAGCATAAGAAATTTGCCATTAGAAGATAAGCAAGGAAAACTGATTTATGATATTGAAATACAGGGTGAAAGATGGAAGGAATACATCGAAGAACTTTACGCAAAAAATGAAAGACCAACAAAAATTGACTTGGAAGAGCAAAATGAAATCTCAACAGAAAAAAGAGGTCCTGAAATACTAAAGAGAGAAGTAGAAACAGCAATTAAGGAATTAAAAAAGTGGAAAGATGGAAGGAGTGGATGGAATATCTAGTGAAATCCTAACACAACTGGAGAACAAAGGTATAACAGAAACATGGAAACTCTGCAACCTCATTTACAAAACAGGAGTATGACCTAAAGATTTCACAGAGAGTATTCTTATACCAATTGAAAAAGAAAAGCAATCCTGCTAAGTGTAGTGACTACAGAACTATAAGCATACTCTCACATGCCTCCAAAGTACTGCTAAGAATATTAAATCAAAGATTGTATAATAGAGTGGAGTATTTTCTGGGGGATGATAAATTTGGATTTAGAAAAGACAGAGGAACAAGAGATGCAATGAAAGTAATGAGGACCGTGTGCAAAAGGAATATAGAAGTAAATAAAGAAGTTTATATTTGTTTCATCGACCTTGAAAAAACATTTGACATGGTGAAATGGGAAAATCTGATGGAAATATTACGCAAAATAGGTTTAGATTGGAGAGACCAAAGGTTAATAGCTGAATTATATATGAACCAGACGGCCATAATAAAGACAAAAGTAGGAAAAACTAAAAAATGTGTGATTGGCAGAGGTGTAAGACAGGGATGCTGCCTGTCACCGACGCTCTTCAATATGTTTGCTGAAGAAATGATAAAAGAAGCATTTTATGAAGAGGAAAGAGGAATCACTATTGGAGGAAGAACAATACAAAATATTAGATTTGCAGATGATCAAGCAATATTAGCTGATACCGAAGATGAACTACAGCACCTAATGCAAAAATTTGAAAATATATGCAAGAAATATGGTATGAAAATTAACGCAAAGAAAACAAAAGTGATGAGAGTCTCCAGGAAACTAGGAAGTATCAAGGTGATGATGAATGGAGAAAGTGTAGAGCAAGTGAGACAATACAAATACCTTGGTAGTATAATACAAGAAAATGGAAAATGTGACATGGAAATAAAAGAAAGAATTAACAAAGGAAAATATGCTTTTTATAGCAAGAAAAATTTATTTATTAATAAAATGAATAAAAATCTAAAGAAAAGACTGGAGTATGACCTTATATGGTCAGAAACATGGACAATTAGGAAGAAAGAAGTTAAAATGTTAGGGGCATTTGAAATGTGGTTATGGAGAAGAATGCAGAAAATAAAGCGGATTGAAAAAATCACCAATGAAGAAGTATTACAAAGAGTTGAAGAAGAAAGGAATTTACTCAAGGCGTAAGAAGAAGAAAGCATAACTGGATAGGACATGTATTAAGAGGAGACAGCCTACTGAAAAGAGTGATAGAAGGGAAAATTGAAGGAAAGCGCCCAAGAGGAAGAAGACGACTAATGATGCTTGATGATATAATGGGAACAAGAAGATATCAGGAAATGAAGGAGGAAGCAAGAGACAGAGGAAATTGGGGGAAGAGAATCTGCTGAGTTATACCATTGGACCTGTCAAGAGACAGAACACTAATGATGATGAAATATACTAATAAGAAACGGTATAAAGACTATAAAAGCCAGCTTAGTAGATCTTGTGCAAGAACTCTTTGACAAACAGAACGAACAAATAACAAAAAATCTAGCGAATATGAAGATTTGGTCAAACATAATAATTTAGCAGTGATAGAAGTGTTGCAAACGGTAAAAGACATTAAAATCAGCATTAATGCACTAAATGACAGGCAATACAATTTGATGAAAGAGACATCCGAACTCCGTCAAGAAGTCCATTCTCTAAAACTACAATACGAACGTTTAAATCAGCAACAACATAAAGTAGATCTTGTCATAAGTGATCTTCCTGAAACTGCACCTACAGAAAACCTCTAAGACATAGTTTGAAAATTAGGCCATGCAATTGATATCTCCCTATAGCTTAACGATATTCAGACCGTAAGTCGGATTCCTAGGAAGAGCAAAAAATAAGGCTCGCCACGACCTGCACCAGTCATAGTTCGTCTTACAAGCTAGTCCACAAGAGATAATCTCATAAAAGCCAGCAGACAGAAAAAAAACAGTTGCTAAGGACTTGAACGCATTGCAAGACAATACACCAATCTTCCTATCTGAATATTTAACACCATTCAACCAGAATCTGTTGTACCAAGCAAGAAAAGCAAAAACAGAAAA
The DNA here is from genome assembly GCF_054136105.1 of Typopeltis vanoorti. Lineage (NCBI taxonomy): Eukaryota > Metazoa > Arthropoda > Arachnida > Uropygi > Thelyphonidae > Typopeltis > Typopeltis vanoorti. Next base: position 44,397,458 of record NC_143553.1, read on the forward strand.
AAAATTACCAAGTTTTGTGGATCAGAGATGCCAAGATATTCTTGAGGAAGTAACAAAACTTCAAAACCGATACAAATTAAAAGCTCAGTGGAAAAAAAAAGTCTCCTAATTAGTTCAAAAAGAAGATCACTATAAAAATGAATGTGAGCCATTGAGACAGATACAATAACACCAGAATATATAGGCAATTTCACTTTGATCAGACCTTTCAGATCATTCATTTGACCTCCCAAACATCAGCCTACTTCCAACACAGCAATCAAATCAATAATATATATATATATCTAACCGATGTCATCCTCAGATAAGCTTATTAAAAAGCTTCGAGGCAAACAGAAACATTACATCTCAACCGAGATCAACAGAGAAAAAAAATTATTTATTACATTGAAGTGCTGTAGTTACAGCGCTTAAATACATTAAAAGCAAAAATTGTAAAATATATATAACTTATTGTTATCCTATAAATGCTGTTAAAAATATTGTTAATTAATTAATTAATCCTTTGATGTAAAGGTTTCTTAGAATAATGATAATAATAATAATAATATAATAATAATAAAATATATAGGAATTAAAGAGTAAAAAAAAAAATAAATAAAATTATAAAAATATATTAAAAGCAAAAATTGTAAAATATAACATATTGTTATACTATAAAATGCTATTAAAATGTAATGTTTTATGTATACCATTTATAGTAACTATTATTAACATTATTATACAAAAAATGGAAAATTTGTACGAAATTCATTGTTAACCCCCCCCCCCCCCCAAAATAGAACATGTTTTGTAAATATGTATGTAATTTTTAGAATTTTTAAATTTTGTAATTTCTATAATTTTATAATGTAATTATTATAAATGATATGTTAATTATTTTAAGTGTTTTAAAAAATTATTATTATTATTATTAATTCGTTTACCTTTCGATTATTTAGGATTGAAATCAGTTGTGTAACAAGGCAGCTGAGCGCCACTGGCTACAGTTTAGGTGACCGTTGTATACAGAATGTGGATATACAGAAATGTTGCAACATTTCTATATGTCCACATTATCTGTGGAGAGTTATGTGGGGTCTTAATTATAAGGATTTCTTATTCATCATTATTATCAGTGTAACATCTTGATTGTTGTATTTGAATTCCATGGTCCTATACTGGTTATGAAAATGATTTTAAAAAACTTATTTTTTCATACCACGATACACTGTTTTAAAGGGTTGTTTGTATGTGTGTATGTCATCCAATTTTTACTTATCTCTGCTCTACTCTACCTCAGGAAGATCCCTGCACGGGGGACTGAAAATAACAACCAGCTGTAATATAATATCTTTATTAGCGTTTTTTATACGGCGCAAAATCTAGCCATGAAAACGTAGTACGTACTTTTATTTAGAAGCTAAAAGATTTAAAATTCAAACTTTCAGTTGTAAATAAGTTCAGTCAATTGAACCGTTACTGAAAAAAAAAAAAAAAAACTCCTTCGGCCATATTTATTGGCAAGAAATAACACATCATTAATAAGATGATTTGAGGCTTGCTGAGTGGCCAGATACCATTCATCTCATAAGCTAGCTCACCAAGAGGTATTTCTCTAATGTTGAGGTTTTTCAGTCGGAAAGACCTGGATTCGTATACCGACCAGGATGCGAAAAACCTTTATTAGGGCTTTCCAGCTGAATGTGAGTAAACGGGTCTCATACGGTAGTGACAAGGTTTGCTTCCGGCAAACTGGCTAGAAAGAACACACGCAGTTACGGTCTTAATTCAACAACCCCAAACTCGTTTGCTTCGAGTGCGTGTGTATGTGAGTGAGAGAGAGCGGAGAGAGAGAGAGAGAGAGAGAGAAGAAAGTGCATTGTATTTCGATCTGTTCTTCATCTCGCCTGTAAGTATCCCTACTTACAGGCGAGGAGAAAAATCTTACTAACTGCACCGAGCTTTTTTTGAGTGCAAGAGTGATTTAATTTATTATTTTGCATTATTATTAATTTATCTTATGTTAATTGATTGTGTTATTTTTAAGCTGTAAAATTCTATTTCCTTTTTATTTATTTCGGCGAAAATGAAAATCCGAATTTTATTTTGACCGAATTTTTGATTAAAATTGATTTGTAGTTACAATTACAACTAACAGATGGTGCCACAATATCTTGCATTCACTGTCTTTTCCATTTATTTTTCTAGTTATTAAAATAGAAGATATGAATCCAGACAAACTTTCTGATATAGGATTGGTATAGTGTTGAGAGAGTTTTTGCTCTTTAATTTTCTGCCTTGTCTTTGATGAGAACCAACAGTTTTAAACAGTCAGGCCAGTAAAATCTAATTTAAGCAGTAACAAAAGACAAACATAAGGGCTACTGGACAGAACTTGTGTCTTTTAAGTAGTGCAAAAAAAGGCAACTTCAATGACAAAGGCTATATTCTGATTAGTTTTCTGGTAATTTTTCGAAACTTTCTTAAGTTTATATATATATATATATATATATATATATATATATATATATATATATATATATATATATATATATATATATATATATATATATATACGTAGGCTGTTCAATAAGTTATAAGCCTATATTTATACAGAAAACAACCTTTAATCGTCATCATTTACATGGTCTTTTTCGAAGTAACTACCGTGAGACGCGATGCATTTGTCCCAACGTTGCGTCCACTTCTTAAACACATGTGAAAGTTCGTTTTTTGAGAGTTCTTTCAAAACTGCCTCCGCAGCTTTTACACATGCTTTGTTGTTTTCGAAATGGCGGCCTCTTAGTGGTTTCTTGAGTGAGGAAACAGCCAGAAATCGTACCGTGCGAGATCAGGACTGTATGGAGGGTGTGGTAGGATATCTGTGTTGTTCTTCTGCAAAACGTTCACTACACAACCAACAATATGTGGCCTTGCATATCGTGGTGCAATAAGAAGCCATTCTTCAGCAATGGACGCTTCCTTTTAACGTGCTGTACCATTGTCCGTAAAACATCCGCATAGTATGAGCCGTTTACAGTATTTCCGGGTTCTACAGCGTGTTGGTAAACAATGCCTTCGTAGTCAAAAAACATTATGGTCATAACTTTACCAGCCGATTTTACAGTTTTTACTTTCTTGGGGATAGGCGAAGACGGATGCTTCCATTCACTGCTTTGTTGTTTCATTGTACTGCTGTAATGATGCGTTTTAAGAAGTTGTCGCCTTCTTGTTCCAGTCTTTCTTTCCATTCTGTGCACACATCCACTCGATGCTGCATTTGCTCTGGTGTCAAGAGTTTGGGAATCCATCGGGCGCAAACACGTTTCAGTTCCAAATGTTCAGCCATGATTGAGTGAACACTTCCCACAGAAATGTTCTGGACAACATGCAGCTGGCGTACTGTAATTCTGCGACCCTCCTTGATGATAATCGCTGCTGTGTTGATCATTGTCTCTGTGATGGACGTTGAAAGTCTTCCCTCACGTTCAAGATCTTCCACATTTTGCCTTCCTTCCTTAAAAGTTTTATGCCAGCGAAAAACACTTGCCCTCGACATTGCTTCATCGTGGAAAGCTTCGCGTTAAAAGTGTCCGATGACGATTTTTGCAAACTCACACAAAATTTAATCGCATAACGCTGTTCCAAGGACGCTTCCATTTCGACGACTGGTCGCGGCGCGTCGAAACAAGCTTGCGTTTAGTCACGTGACATTCTGGCACATCAGCCCGTATACACCATCTATCAACCTCTTTTGTTAATGCAGACAGCAACATTTCTTTATTCCACACAGAAATTAATATTGTGATGAGTGGTTTCGCGACAGTAAAATTAGTCTTATTACTTATTGAACTGCCCTCGTATATATATATATACATATAGCCAATCAGAAATAGCTGGGCCATGTTATCACTAATTATAGGCAGCTACCGATGATGAAGAGACCGGCAAACAAGTGCTGCCATCTCTTGGTACATAACCCTAACAGGATATGTTCCTATCTGAAATAATGAATAATGTGGGTTATACGGTCGATTTTCTTGAGTGTATGGGATGAAAAACCCGAGTTTCCGGGAGGAAAAAAACCTGCTTTTTTTATAATTTTAATATCACTTACTGTTGGGTGGAAATTCTAGAATTTCCACCCAACAATAAGTGATATTCAGCAAGTAGAATTTCCTACAGTGGAAATTCTACATGCTGAATATCATCATTGTCCTACACACACACACACATATATGTGTGTGTGTATATATATAGATATCCCTCTCATATCCTCCCACCTCAGTATGAGACCTGCTAACTCACCTTTAGTCGAAAGAGACCAGATAACAGTTCCTCACGTCACTGACGGGAATCGAACCCAGGTCTTTCCGACCAAAGGGCTTCGTCTATACTGACTGAGCTACGGAGGATTTAAGATGTACAAGATACATCCTGTACATACAGACAAAAGATACATATCTACTGATATGTTCTTGAAGATTGTAATTAAAAAAAAACTCTTCGAGGTTAATTAATTCAATAATCGAAAATTAATGTTAGCAGAAGACTTGAAACAGGCCCTCTACTACTAAATAAAATAATGCTACGTTATGAAGAGCAAAATTCTGCTGAGTACTTATTAAATCTGTATTCTTTACTCTCTGTGCAATTTCTCTGTTTTTCTACACTATTACTTTTTTTGTCCCCAGCGTCTTTTCTTACTAATATTTTATTCGGCTGGTATTCTCGTTCATTCCCGCTTTGGATTGGTCTTTTTTTTTTTTTTTTTTCCTTCAGTTTTCCCAAGTTTTTTTGTAAATCTTCTTTGAAACTTAGCTCTTCTGGTACTTTTTTTTTTAAACACATCTTCTGTATATTCTTTCTTTCTTTCTTTCTTTTTTATTCTTTTACCAAAAGTTATCGAAAGAATTTTTTTTCATGCCATGATTGAATCTTTTAACATGGATTTTCTTTCTTTCTTACTTACTATTGGTTTCTTTAGTTGATTTTTAATTATATAAATGGCAGGATTGCAGTAATCAGTTCCTATCTTTTATTCATTGATTTTTTTTTGTACTTATCTATCTGAATGATAGTAACAATCCTTTTTTTAATTTATTAATCAGGAGATAAATATTTTTCACTTTGTTCTAATCGTGCGTAAGAAATATTCTGTTTCATTTCAAACGTCAAATAATATCGTGCTGCCATCTTTATTTTCTTCAGTCATGTTGGTGCTTAAATTTGCATTAAAAAGTAATTGTTTAATCTTCTTCGCGGTCTGATTATTATGATTCAATCTAACATTTTCCCATATGAATAAAGAAAAGGTAATAATTGTGGATTGCAGTGAAGCCAAACAGGTAACCCTCTTCATAACTGTGCATCGGTGTTAAAAAGTCCACACGGTTAGCCTAGTGGCTTTGCGCTTTGCAACCATATGCCTGGGGAAGGAGTGTCCTAGGTTCGATTCCCATCGACAACGTGAGGAGCTTAAAGATCTTCCTCAGTCATAACCAAGTTAGCCGGTCTTGGGCGTGGACAGAAGTTTATCTGGTGTTTTTCATCCCGCAAGCAGGCAAACAGGCTCCGTGAACACACACACTGATAGAGGAGTCAGGAATACCTAAGACAATCCCTCCCTCCACCCATAGGTCTGAATTGCCAGCTATGCCGGTCTCGAGCCCGGATAAAAAATAGGGGAAATTGAGGTGGTGCAGTACCTCCCCGTAAAAGGGGCTCACGGCCGTTGAATCACCATACGAAATTAAATGAAAATGAGTGTTAAAATAGAAAATTAATTAAAAAATGGTTTTCGAATGATTTCTAACGGTTTGAGAATTTGGTCGATCTACAAGCCTATAAACGCTTCTATATGTTGCTATGGGATACATGTCTACGTTGTTCGCAGAAGAGATAGAGAAAAACCTGTGGGTATGTTGAAACTCAGACCTCATTTTTTTTTAATCAGTAGTTTATTGCTTAAAAATAGCGTGTGTTTTAGAGGAAAATAAGTTCCTTCTCCCCAAGAAAGAGTATGTTAAAAAGTTGTGAATTTTTAGTTAAATAATAATAAAAAAGGCTTATGTATAAATATTTTAAAGTAAAACTTCGAAATAAATTTTAGTGAAAAAATCTAAGAAAAAAATACATAAATAAAAAGAATGAATATTAATACATCTTATAATTATTTTTCAATCATTTCTTCTAATCTCTTCATCCTTCAATGAGGAGAAATATAGATATCGTTTATATAGTTATATCTCACATAAATTCAGGGTAGGTTAGAAATATTAACTTTCATATTTCATGCCGGCCTGGGTGGCCGAGTGATTAACGTATCCCCTTTCCAGCCAAAGCGCTGCTGGTTCGAATCCCGCCGTTAGCATAGATGTTTGTGAAAATGCTAGTGGTGGTGGTCGACGGTAGATGGCGTTAATGTAGATGATGAAGGTAGTGGCGGTTGGTGGAGACAGAGAGTTGTAGAGTAGGTGTCCTCCTTCGATGAGTCTTTGGACTCCTTGGAGGTGTTAAGTAATACAGTAATATAATGTTATTATCAAATAAAATATTCAATGAAGTATTTTAATTTATCTTTTTTAAAGCAAAATTAAATGCTGAGTTATTTATTTTTTTTCCCAACACGAGATGACCACTAGAGGAGAGGAACTCAACTACCTTACTAACACATTATTATTATCATATCACAATATATATATATATATATATATATATATATATATATATATATATATATATATATATATATATATATATATATATATATATATATATGGAACTCCCAAAATAGTTTTTCTGTAGCCTTTATACTTGAATTTATCATATAAGAGGGGGTGTCTTCTTAGAACCATTTATGAGGAATTGGTTCTGAACGAATGCGTTTTATGCCTTAAAACTGAATAGTCAAATGTGAGAATCTCTTCTACTGTTAATTACCTCAGATTTTTAGATTACCTTAATCTAATACCTTAGATTTTTTTTCTTGTTGGCTTGAAACATCGTTCATGTAGTCCTTTACATTATTTATTTACACATAAATAAAATAAATCCCATAATTCAATTCATATTCCCCAAAGAGAATTGGTCTTGTTAGGGTAAACGCTCGAGTTTCATCTAGGAGGATAAAAGTAAAACCTACTTACCTGAGTGAAACATCAACTAACTGGAATTGGTTGCAAAAATACCTAGAAAAGTTGCCATAGTCAGCGACTAGAATCGCACTTATAAAATTTTGTTATAGCCATTCTTTTAGATTTTGCGATGTCTTCAACTACTTTCAGCAGATTATTGCTTGAAAATTATTTCAAGCCTAAATTCAGTTTTGGGATACATTTAAAACAGTCTACGCCTTCCCGATAACAGTTTGCTCTCTAGTTACCTATCATGGCTAGGTTGGCCCACTGCAAATTTGTTAAAAATGTGGTGATCCCCCCCCCCCCCACCTCCCTTAAAAGATCTGATAGTATGAGTCCACACAGATCTTAACTCTCTAATGTTGTTGTATGATTAACAATAAATTTTCGATACAATTTCAATAATTTTCTCTGAATTCTAAATATGGTTTCCAACTAGTACCACCCGTCAGCACGGATCGAAGGAAACTTTTGGCAATTGTGCCCAAATAAGAGCAAGAAGTGCTATTCAGTACTGCCAGTAGGTCAAAGTAGGGACTACTTTACAAGGAATTCGATCCACAGTAAGGAGTGGTATTAATTATATTTTATTTTATTTATTTATTTATTTATTTTTTTTACTAAGGTATTCCTTAGAATTTTCACCAAGAAAATATTGAACCATGTAATTTTTATTGAGTGTTATTTTAATGGTTAATATGGCTACTTTGGTTCAGGAGTGCCCTTTTGTTTACAATGTCATTGGCTCTTTACTCCAATCTTAGGGCATTACTGAGGTGTTATAAAACTAATATATGAAGAACAATATAGGAGGAAATTCGGACATACCTTTTTTGGATGTTGTTGGCTTTCTCCTTATCCAGACGATATGCATTCACCTGCTGTTAAACTGTTAAAGGAAGCGAGTTTTGGGAAAGTGGGGATAAAGTAATGTGAGGGAATTATTTGAAAAAACTGTTTTTTTGTGTATATTATTATTATTATTATTAAGGGTGGGTAGAGAGCGTTTGGTAGATAGAAATTAGTTTTTGGGGAAGAGGAGGAGTTGACGGGGGAAAAAAACTCCCACCCCTGACCTTTTTCTCAACAACCCCTCCTCTTGCCCCAAAACTAATTTCCATCTTCAGATCCTTCTCTCACAAATCCCCCTCCCAAACACTCTCTACCTACCCTTAATAATAATATTATACACATAAAAAACTGTTTTTTTTTTCAAATAATTCCCTCACATTACTTTACCCCCACTTTCCCAAAACTCGCTTCCTTTAACAGTTTAACAGCAGGTGAATGCATATCGTCGGGATAAAGAGAAAGCCAACAACATCCAAAAAAGGTATGTCCGAATTTCCTCCTATATTGTTCTTCATATATTAGTTTTATAACACTTCAGTAATGCCCTAAGATTGGAGTAATGAAAATAGGCTATATTAGCCATTAAAATAATAGTTTATTTTAGAGGAGGAAGATGTGAATTTTCCCAGATATAATACCTATGAATATTACCTATTAATTGACTGTTTTTGTGGCTGTTTTTCACTGCTTTCCTGTTTTCCTGTTGTGGATGAAAACATCCACCTGTTTTCATCCGACTTCCAAAAAATCTTACAGACGATCACGAAATTAATATTTAAACTCAACGTTAAATTTATTATTAAGGTGGTGATGGAATTAAACTAAAGAAGATCCATGTTGCACAACTTTACGAAGAAAAATATAAAAAAAAGTGTTTGTCCATGAGGACTAAAATGAATTAAATTACTTTATAATTTTTAATTAAAACATGTCATATCTCGCTATCTACTTGAAAGGACCTTTCCCTATTCAGAAATAAGTGTATCATTTTCCGTTTAAAGCCTTAAACGGGATACCCTTAAAGCCAGCTTCTTAATACGAAACTCTTGGTTATAAGTCAGCCAGTCAGTGTGCTGTGTAATCGACAGAATTGCATTCACTGAATTTTAATACCATTTTACCGTGTGGCAGTCTACCATATGCCTTTGCAAAATGCAGAAGTTTCTAGATATCCAGGAATGTTTTCATAAGTCTCCATAACGCAGCCGAGGACGACGAAAATTAGTCCTCGAGTTTGAAAGATCCGAATTTCGAATCCGGTCTAGGACGCGTGAGCCAATCTTTATGAAAACTTTGCAAATGAAAGTTAGTTAGCTTGCGGCCTCCATATGAGATTATTAAATTAAAATGTTTTCCAATAAATCAATAATCTATACCATTCTCCAAAATCCTGTACTCATTTTCCCAATCCTTTATTTCAGCCCTTCCTCATAATGGAACATCAACGTTCTTTACAGTTATTGGAGACGTTGTTCCAAAAGTTATTTCATCAGTCAAGTGAAAATACCTTTAAACACTTTTCATAAAGGGGAGGCGTTTAGAATATGATACCCGGAAAAAAGACTCTTTGTTATAAGATAAAGCAGCGATTCGCAAACAATACATTTGAGAATCTTTGCTTGAAATGATTGCTAACCATGTCTTCGAAATTCAGTTATTACTACCACTCTAGAAAATGCAAATTGGTTCGTTAGTGTGATATATTTTTTTGTTTATTTCGGTATACTAAAATGCGAACGATTTTAAGGATTTATATGAAAAGGTTTCAAAACCACTGCGCCTTTGCACCTACAATTAACGTTTTAGTTTATTTTACACACCGTATTTCAAGTGCTCGGTCAGCCATGATTGCGTAATTACGTCTTGTGTATTAATATGACTCATTTTGAACATTCTGTTTGGCTTATAAGAATTACTTAACACTAAATAAGACTCATAAAATAATGTCACTTTAAATGTCATATCTTAACTTAAATATTAAAAATATACTTCAAAAGTGCACACGTATACATACTGTTTAATTTATAGTTACAAAACAAAAAAAAAGAAAAAAAAGCTTTTTTTTTTTCCTTTTTTTTTTCTTTTTTTTTTTCTTTTTTTTTTTAAATATCCAGAGCCACTCGGTAGGCTATAAATATTACAATTTCTTCTTCAAAAATAAATAAATAAATAAATACCGGCATACAAATACTGGATCTAAAAAACAAATGGCTCCTAAATAAATAAATAAATAAACTTTCTGCATCTATACAGTAAACAAATTAGCTAAAGAACACATTGCTATCTGTACCGGTGAAGATAGATTTTTATTGACAGGTAAAAATGTTACTCTTTTTTTGTTATTATTATCAAATTCCTGACATGTACTCTACTGAGATATACAGGATACTATGAGAGTACTATAAGAATAAATTTACATTATTACTATCTATTGACAGTTTTCTTCCAAATTAGTCTGTTATTTGTTAGGACTCGAGTATTGTTAAACACTTTTTTTTGGAAAAAATCACATTTATTTTTCAACATAGTATCCATCGAGGTCTACACATTTGGTCCAGCGAGTTTCCAGTTTTTTTTCATCCATCTAAAAAGTAGGATTTGTCAAATTGTGCAAAATAGTCATTGACAGCCTTGATGATATCCTCATTCGAAGAAAATATTTTCCCATCGAGCCAAATTTTTTAGTTTGGGAACAAAAAGTCACACGGGGCCAAGTCCGGAGAATAGGCTGGAAGTGGAACCAATTCGAACCTCAATTCGTGATTTTGCTATTGCGACGACCGATGTGTGGGGCGGTGCATTGTCTTGATGAAAGAGCACTTTTTTGTGCCCAAATCTTGGCCGTTTATTCTTCAGTTCTTCTTTTAAACGGTCCAACAATGATGCATAACAGATGATAATTCCTTGGAAATCCCCAAAAACAGTTGCCATCACCTTCCCAGCTGGCGAAACAGTCTTCTCTTTTTTCGGTGCTCTTTCATCGGGCATTGTCTACTGTTTGACTGCTGCTTGGACTCAGGTGCGTAGTGGTGGATCAAAGTTTGCCAAACTTGGATCCACCAAAAACTTGGAAAAGTTTAAATGTTTCCAAACGAGAATTACGCGTCGCACGTGGCTAAACTTTTGCCAGGGGTCATGAAAAAGATGATACGTGCAGACACTAGTATGAATGAACGAATTGTGTCGCCGTCTATTAGAAATTTACCAAATGTTTCAAACAACCCTCGTACTAACAATATCAGTCTGCCAAGATCTTGATAGTCTGCCTAGATATATTCATGAACTCATTTTGGATGCAGACAGTTGTCAAGTTCCTTTCTAATATCTTCATTTTTAACACGATTCTGTCATTGATACCATCTGTTCACGCCTCTAATTTTTCTCCATCTCTCATACCTGTGGTCTCCAGTTTTGATCAGCTGGTGTATTTCTACCCTAATTCTCATATTTATAATTTAATATTGGTTTCAACACTGTCTTATATACATCTACTTTAATGTTTTGACTAATTTCTCTCTTATTCCACGTGAAATTATTCTCCTTACCTGGCAAAGCTATCTACCAGCTTGTTGGCATATTTAATTTTCCTACTTTCACTAAAACTTGTGCCCAAATATTGCCTAAATAGATGGAATATTTTACTTGTTCTATAGTTTCGTCATTGATTTGTTACATCAATTATTAAACTCAGTTAAATAATGGATTTATTTAGGAGTATAACATTCTCTGCACACAGCTGGGTTGATTTCGCAATTAGAATTAATATCACTTTGCTTCATAATGTGATTCATCTGTATTATGACTGTAGCGGATTGAACAACTGTTTTCTTTTAAATATATTTTCTAAAATAATATAAAATAATATCAGATAGAAAAAGTGTGTTGTGTTCACATAACACTATAATTTAGTTTTCTTGCTTAGTTTCCATGCATTTGCAACACAAGAATAAAATGACTCATTTTTGCAATGTCCGAAGGAATCATTTTGATTCGTTTTAAAACGACAGCTTTTATTATCACTTCAGCGTCATATCTCGACAATAACTGACCTCGTCTGGACTATGATTGCTGTTTGAAAGCTGGTTAGATATCTAAGAAGAGATAGAAACTTTCAGGCCTCTGTTCCTTTCCCTTTATTCTCAAAATAAGGCGTAGCTATGAACACAAATTCGCACAAGACTTCTTCCTACTCTCCCAGACTACTATTTAAAAACTATCATCTAACGAGGCAAACCAGGAAGGAGGATGAGGAATAACAATACCATGGGTATCGTCATGATGTCACAAGATGTCGGTAGGTGAGGACGGTGGACAAATTTCAGACCATGTAATTTGGAGACGGGTGGCATTTGGCAGTCATTAAAAGTCCATTTTCTCTTCCGCCAGGTTGGTGCAGTTAGGCGGCAGTTTGCTGTTTACAATACGAATCATATGATGTCTTCGGCGTCTGCTGAAAGCTATCCGTTATAGTCAGTGACCACTGAAACACTAATTAGCTCATCATATTCCCCACCGTTCGCCCTCTTCCTCGTTCTGACTTTCCTCCCAGCAATCTGGCTACATAGTGATTGTCATGATCTCTTACTGACTTTCCAAACTACTTCATTCTGACTCATTTAATGCTGCAGTTTGTTCAGCCATTATATGTCGCTGAAATTACGCAGGACTTAGTGTGTGACTCACCTATGCAAATTCTTCATTTGCAGAGGATTTGCTTTCTTTATATATATATATATGTGGTACAGTTTCATATTATTAATAAAAAATTAAGGAAATGTACGGTCGATATACAGAATGCAAGCAAATGATATCTAGTTCGTAAAGAAAACCGAGTTAAATTTGCTCAAATGCTCGAAAGATTGCTCGCAAATATTAAAAAAAAAAAAAAATATTTTTTTTCTTATTAAAAATTAGGAACTAAAATGCGGAAGGTACATATAGAAATGGTTTAAAAGATCATCGTCATATTTTTTTTTCTTTTTTACAAGCAGCGAGGTTATCCAAAAATGTTAAAATGACTCTATCTTTCAACATAGTTTATAGTCATTTTTGACATGAAATCGATTTTCAGTCTCTGTCTAGCACAGTTTAAAACTTTATAATACAAACTATCATTGCAGTGGCGGCCGGTGAAAATTTATATTAAATTTTAACAAAATAAAAAAATATAATAAAAAATTTATTTTTTTCTAATCAGTAACCAATTTATTAATAAATAAATTTACATATAAAAAAATTGCTTTATTAAAAATATTTACCCTCACCACGAACCAATAATAAAGCACCAATAATAAAAGTTTCGTATCTCACAGAAATAACGCGCGCAAGAATACGATACACTGCCAACGCGCAGTGTCGGAATCACTTGTAACGTGCAATGAGAAGCGCAAACGAATATCGGCGAGGCTAGCTGCAATTGGCCTAACGTGATAATTCTGACACTGCGTTAGATCGCACTGCATTTGTTTTGTAATCTAAAGCGTTAATCGAATAATTCCAATTATTAACTGTTCAATCAATGTCAAAACATAAGCTGTAACGTTTAACATGTACTGCATTTATATAATGTTGTAAGCACTGTTATTATTTATAAACACAAAGAAAATTTAATTTTTTCATTTTTTTCCTTCGGGGTGCGGCAGTGTCTCAGTGCTTATGTACGATCCGCCACTATATCATTGTACAATAATGACTGACATCTTGAAAGTTAATCATATTATGCTTACGTGCACATTAAAATACCTTAGTATTGCTGCCTATCATTGGTGGCAATTACAACAAGCAGCAATGCAAAATCGTTATACCTAATAAAGATGTTAAATACATTTTAAAATGAGCAGCATTTGGATATAAAGTAAACTTTTCTAGTGGATCTTTTAGGCGGTATTCGTCAAAAATCCCATGTACGAGTCAGCAATAAATAAATAAATAAATAAATAATAAATTCCTTTGCTGATACGTAAAACCAGAAGTAAACTAGCTTCGCTCAAAAAAAATTGTTAAATGTTCCAAATCTTGTCTCTAGATGGCGTTGGAAATAAAACCATTGTTTCATTCCCAGCGGCGATACAACTTTTCATTTTCTCATAGTGCACGTAAATACTCTGTGATATGTAGAAAGCAACCATTATTATTATTTTTTTTACATTTTTTTATGTATTTATTATTACTTTTTTTTTGTCATCACGAGGAGAGACAGTCTTTACTGTATCAACAGATTCAGTGAGAAATTACATTTATTTAGATGTGATAAATGCAAATGTGCTTAAAATATTTGTTTTTATTAACACAAAGTCCAAAGATTGATTGCGTGATATCTCGCTAACTTTTTCCTGTTAGTCAACCATTGTCTATGTGCTCACCATCCACTCACTATAAAACTAAGGAATTATCTTGGAAACAAAATTTATGTAATAACATTGTAGTATGGGTTTATTATGTTTGAACTTTAAGATAACACTTTAAAGTTAATTATTTATTTTTCATCCCTTTGATTGCTAACATTTATTAATTAATGAAGTACAAATATCTATTTGACATTATCTCACACAATGATGGAGAAAGGGTGTGTGTGTGTGGGGGGGGGGTTGTGAAGGAGAACAAAAAGTAAAATGCTGTAAATAACGCTACAGGTCGAGAGAGGACCTATAAACTTTTTGAAACGTAAATAATAAACGTAGGGTAAGGAATTCTGATTTTTATTTATACATAAAATGTATAAACTACAGAGTTTTGCGTTAAGTATATAAAATGTGTCAAAACATTATACACATATTAAATGTTTTATAATTTTAAATTAATATGTCTTAATTATTTTCAAAAATCATTGCAGATGAACAGCTAAATATGAGAGTTCGAGTAGGGAGAGTAGGATATTTTAGTAGACTGATGGCAGTCGCTCATACCGAGAAACAAGGTAGTGAATGGCTCGTAGAAATGTTGATGGCCGCTGATTACTCTTTTTACAAGAATCGTTATTATAGTCCCGATACGACTACCTGTAATTCCGGTAGAATATTGTTTAGTTAAATGTTATTTGTCGGAAATTATTATTGCTGAGCTATTTTACAGGACAGAATCTTCCACGTTTAAAATGCTAAATTCAATTAATGAAAGAACTGGAGAGTTTTGCCACTTTACAAGTAACAAAAACCTGCCAAAAGGTTGTTTTTGTTTCCCTTCTACCGCCACCCTCCTCCCCAGACTGACACCTCTACAGGTTGCATCGCTCAGTCGATTTCGACTGAATTTCGAATATAGTTGTTTCTTGCTTTGCTTAGGATCCCACGGAAGATTTCGGTCTAGTAGGTTTGAAATAAAGGGGAGATGTGAGAGTACAATTTCCGTAGATGCCCTGGACGTTTTTCAAACGATTTAGACCTGTCTCAGAAGATCTCCGTTTTTCTATGTTACTGAAGGCTTCCACTAGAATTTCGGCACAATCGAACCATAATACTTGTAAAGGAGGACAAAAAGACATGCATTCAGGTCATAGCATATCTTATATCATAGCGTAATTTACATTCCCAATAGTAATTATTGGGAATGTAAATTCCATCTGCAATTGAACAGTTATACACACACACACACACACACACACACACACACACAACAGTAGCGACTTTTTCTGTTTCGTCCCACTAATTGCTAAAAATAATATCATAAAGTAGCCGTTTCTAAGTTGCAACCGACTTCATTTATCCATTTTTGTTATAAATAAATGTCAGTTTTGATGAGATTTCATATACACTGCGTTTTAAATTACACTTTTTTAAAGTGTTCTTAATAATTTTTTTTTTTTTTAAATTTTAGTTCCTTTTTAATCTTTGATTAGTTTTTCTTATTTCGCAAAGTTTTTTTAGACTAATCTGAGAAATGTTTAGAGGAAAAATGCCGTTTTCAATATCAGCTGCTCAGTTTTTAATTAAAATTTCTTTTTTATATATTTAAAACTTCTGTATAACGATTGCAAAGTTTTTATTATTATTATCTATCGAAATTCTTTCATTTCAATTTTATAGTAAAATAGTATGAAAATAGTATTTTATTGAATTCTCTCTCTCTCTCTCTCTCTATATATATATATATATATATATATATATATATATCGTCTCATCTTCCTTTTCCCTCTTTTATCTTGCGGTTTTTTCATCCCGCAAAAATCAAAAACCGTTCACAGGATAAAGTGGTCAGCCCTACACTCCGGTGTATCCCATGTCTGTTGTGTTGAGTTCTCAAGGCCGGTTTGCCTGCTTTGCGGGATGAAAAAACCCCAGGATAAAATGGGGAAAAAACCTACTGGCCATGCCCAAGACCGGCTAACTTGCCATGGCTAAGGAAAATCCTTCAGCTCCTCACGTCACCGAAGGGAATCGAACCTAGGACACTCCTTCTCCAGACATATGGTTGCGAAGCGCACAGCCACTAGGCTAACCGCTGACCTGGTTGGCCGCGTGGTTTGCGTATCCCCTCTCCAGACAAGAGGCTACGGGTTCGAATCCCGCGTAGGCATGGATGTTTATGACACTCACCCATTATGGACTGATGGACTGGGGGTCACCATGGGAGTGGTAGATCCAAAAACCTCCCCAACTCTCACTCTAATATGAAAGGCAATGGAATGCTTGCAATCGGCGTTCCAATTCATCCCACAGGTGATCGATGGGATTGAGATCAGGACTCTGTGCG
Organism: Typopeltis vanoorti; assembly: GCF_054136105.1. NCBI lineage: Eukaryota > Metazoa > Arthropoda > Arachnida > Uropygi > Thelyphonidae > Typopeltis > Typopeltis vanoorti. Next base: position 44,414,119 of record NC_143553.1, read on the forward strand.
TGAACTTTTTCAACACCATTCTTATCAAACCATTCCTGCAAAGACCGCGTTTCGTGGACAAGGGAATTGTTAATATAGGAAAGGCCTTTACCGAACTGTTGCCATAAATTAGGAAGCACATAATTGTCTAAAAATGTGTATTACACGCCACAGTGTTAAGTTTCAAAATCATTGGCACTGATGGGGAAGGCCAATGACCATGATGTCCCATCCACCACCAATCCTTCACAGTTGACACAACACACTCAGAAGGCAGATCCGATAAATCTAGACTCGTCAGTTGGACTGCCAGATGGGGAAGAGGGATTCATCACTCTAAAGAAAGCATTTCCACTGCTCCGGAGTCCGCTGGCGGTCAGCTGGTAGCAACTCTATCCTAACATCAGCAAGGGCAACGCCAAGCATTGTCCTTGCTGATGTTAGGCTTGTGTGAGGCTATGCGGCCATGGAAATCCGTGTTCTTCACTTTCCGACGAAATGCCTCTTCTGGCGTTGCTTGCACAGGCATTTCAGAACTTAGTAGCGAGTGTTTCAACCGACGATAGGCGATTTTTTCGCGCCACTTGCTTTAGCACTTGGCAGTCCCGCTCTTCTATTTTATGTGGCTTGCAGTCGCAGTTGTGCTGTTATTGCTCTTAAGCGTTTCGAATTCAAACAACATCACTTACAGTTGATCGGAGAAGCTGCAGCAAGGTAGCAATTCTCGTACCAAGTTGTAACAAAGGTGCCATCAAATGATAATGACACGTTGAAAGTCACTGAGCACTTCATTTCGGCCTATTTTTTGAAGACTGCAAGACCGTGTGTTACCTTTCATACTTATGTGAACCATGATATGTGATATATAGCCATATTCACTAGTATGAAGGGATGTCCGGATATTTCTGATCAGATATTGTAGCTGTTAATGGTCAACTTCTGATCAGATAGTATTTGTGCTATTCGCATATATGTAACGCTTGCATGAGTCCAATTCAAAACGCATAATCCTATAGAGAATTAGTTCCATGTAGATAAGATAATTCGGCAGTTCTGCTCAATAAACCAAACATTTTCAAGTCATTTCGCGTCTAATCATGTCGAATAATAAGATCATTTACTACCTAAAGATAATTACCAACGCCCATGCTTCGGTGAGTTCGAATTCACAGCCTGGAGGTCGGAAAGTGGTGGAGCCTATCCACTCAGACTTGCTTCAAATACTGTCTGGGAGGTTATACGAACATTTAAGAAGTGACTCTTTTTTTTTTTTTTAACCATAAAAAAGTGATTTGATCCCTCTCTTTGAATCAAGGAATATTCATAAAGATTTTTAAAATGAAGATTAGTTAGCGACTCTCATACAAAGGTGACGAGGTATTTTTTTCCTGAAAGCGGAACGGGTCGGTTCATCTCTGTAAAACAGACAAGTGAACAGATTTAGTTGATATTGACCATAACCATAGTCTCATCAAAGTGTGGAACTCGACGATGATCTTTAGTCACTAAATCACTGCCTTTTCCAATTATCGCTACAAACCAGTCTGAGTACAGAAATTTAAGAGGTTAGAAATAACTAGACGCCTTGTCACACGTGTGAATCTTTTCTATTCATATTAATTTACAAATATCGAGCATCTTCCTCTCATTTTTAAAATTAACAAAATCTTAACAGAACTGGACTAAATAACTTAAAATACTGTTTACTCTAACCAACAGAATATTTTAAACAGATTTGGTTGCTTTTGTTATTTTAAATATTAGTCCAAAATTCGAAGATTTTTCCCAAAGGGAGCGGTGAATTTCTTTTGGACAGATCAAAATTCTAAACTAAGGGAGCTACACTACCACGTGCGACATTTATACTCGCAGGATAGCGGATACGATGTTAGCTAATGTGACTCTCCATTGCCTTCTAGTTTATCTGACTTCCTGTTCGCTGTAGCTTCCGCTCGCAAGAGTAGCACGGTATGTCGTTGTCATAATGTAGGCGGCAGCCATATTGATGTGCTGATAACCAAAATAAACCGGTAATTGTCTGTCTAATTATCTTCCTGGCGCTATGAATACACGTGGAATGAGCGATATATGGAACTGTCATAGGTAAGACAGCTTCCGAGCTTGTTGCCAAGGGAACGGATACGCAAGGAAACGTCGACAGGGGCATACGTGGCTGGGCGATGGTAACACGGTTAGGGATGACAATCTCAACTAATTCTATTTTATTAGAAGGTTTGTGCTGGTAGACGAACGTAGCATAGATGAAAACCTGGTGCAAATTAAATATTTTACTAGAGAATTTGGTATAGAAGTTGTGCAGCTAGAGGGCGCGCCTACATTTTGCAGGCTGGTAGATGGGAGGGGAGAAGGAGTGAAGAAAAAAGGAGCGTTTCCTATATCAAGTTGTATCAGTATAGGTCACTCAACCCGCCAATAATACCTATTCACTTTACTTTTATTATTATTATTATTATTATTCATATGCAGAATTCATTCTTCTGGCTAAGTTATAGAGCGGTTCAACATTTGTTTAATCGGAAAACACGTTGGCGGCGTCTGTTAGATTCCTTTAATACTGCGAAGACATTGTGTGATGTCTCGTTGGTGTTTACGATGAAAAAACAAAACAAAACAGTGAATTGTTTCCTACGCACTAAGAAAGACATCATATCAGTAATTAACGATCTTGGAAATAGTTCTTAAGCGGAAAAAATGTTTGAAGTAAGCTAGTATACGACTTACTCCACCCCTCTTTTTTTCCATGCAATTCCCCCGGGGGGAGAGAAGCAGTTAATTTGGCCCTCTAATGTATCATTGTTATTATTCTTGTCTAGCTTTGCTCGAAGACGCCGTTCAAGCGTTTGATAACCATCTCGTGCACATAATGGCGACAGCGCTGTTTTTATTGAAGTTGTGACCTCGCGAAGCGACCTCGTTCCGATGTTTCCGACGCGGTAAAGAGCGGAATTTCACACGAACCGCATTTCTTTCGGCTATAAAACTATAGGAAATACAACGGTCGCGTGCCAAAAACACGTTCCTATTAGATAACGCAATCGTCCTACAGCCAATGACATTCCCCGAATGAACAAATTTGTCACGACTTCCTCGAAGTTTCCACGACAGCTGAGGTTCAGTGGAAATTCGTAAACGGACTCTCTCCGTAACTTTGTTGGATCACTTCTCACAAATGTTTCCGAAGTCAACTTTGAGTTCCTTTGTGAACTCGAGTTGCGCTGTTGTCTGAAAATCTACCACACACACACACACACACACACACACGGCCCACCAAGCCATGTGTGTTGTAGATGATTCAAATGAGAACAGTGTTTTTTGGGGGTTTCTGACGTGTAGCAATGCTACTTTGCTAGTGAATAATACTCGTTATAGAACACAGTGGCTTCCCGTTGCCTTCCTTTCCCAATAAGTATTTTTTTGGCTGTCGAAATGTGTTCAAGGGGCTGGTTTGGGGAAGGATGAAAATCCGAGTTTTCAGGCGAAAAAAAAATCCATTCTTTCCACCCTTGTATGAGACCGGCTAACTTATTTTCAATTGAAAATCAGAATTCGAACGTAGGTCTTTCCGATAAAAGGGCTTCATATCCATACTGACTGAATTGTGGAGGTTCCTGAGTAATTATTATTGCTTTAAAATAAATGAGATCAATAAAGCGCATTGTTTTCAACATTATGAAATGTTTAAAGGTCTGGTCACTCAAAGCGTGATTCTACAATTTAGGAAGCCGTCATTTATCTTCAGGATCCGTTAACTATTGTTAAGTAATATACCACAGTAAATAACGCCTAAATTTCAAGACACACATAAATACTATCTCCACTAAAGCAAGTCAGACTATAGCACAGCGATATTCACTTTTGAAAAGGAACAGCTTCCTAAATAAACACAACAAAATTCTTCTCTATAAATCAGTCATAAGACCCCAGCTAACTTACGCCTCACCAACCTGGGCACACACACAGCTCAAAGCAACATCAACAGATTACAGACGATCCAGAACAAATGCCTCAGAATGGCATTTAATGCCTCTTGGTTCATGAAAAACCTCCAGTTACACCAAGAAGCTAACTTTCCAGATATCAAGACCTACATGACAGGCATAACAGAAAAATTCTTTGCACTCACAGACAATCACCCAAATCAGCTAATTCGACAGGCAGCGGACTACGAACCCTCAGATCGATTCAAACACAAAAAACCAAAATCCGCCATTGCAAGAGACAGCTAATACAGCTTACAATGCTTACAATGAGCGGGTAAATTACCCACAATAATCCTCTCACACACAAGCCAAAATCAGATGAAGGGATAAAGAGTCAAGGACTCGGTCCATATCCCAAAGAAGTTCAAAGTTCAAACCATAGCAAATATTAAGTAAAAAAACACTCTAGAAATTTGCCTGTAAACCAAGTCCATCGAGCATATAAAATATGTTAAAATATTTCTTAATGATGTCAGTGACACATATTACAGTTATAATATTAGTGGAAGTTCATGTATTGTATGCTTTTGATGTATGAATCTTTGTACCTTGTTCCTAAATTTAATTTATTAAATGTAAGCTTTTTTACCGTTGATGTCCTAAAGCAGAAATGACACTGCAATATAAACTTTAGAAACCACGTCTCTATTCGAGGATGGGGAAGGGGGTGACGTGCTGTGATACTGTACCTTAAGAAAATCATGGGTTCATTCTCCAAAGAGAATTAATAAAAGCTAAACAGAATCCATGTTGGACCAGTAATTTAGTTTAGTGTGTGTAGAATGTCCTGTGTCGTAACTTTAGTACATTGAAGTTAAGAAGGTGTATTTTCCAACCTCTGCTCAACGTCAAGTGCAGGAAGCACAAATAATAACAAGACACACTGCTCAGACACCTGAGTCTAATCCATGCGGTCTCTTACCGTTTGTTTCAAGAAATAACTAATAAATTTTCAGATCCTGTCTTCAACTACATTAGAATGCTTATAACAGTCCGTTTGCATGCTCGTGTGTCCCCGCTGCTTTAAAAGTTAATTAAAATTCTCGGTTCCTTGTAATACATTTCGCACTTTGGCTACGAGAGGCACCGACCGAGTTCGTTATTCCATCTGATAGGCTGCCGCTACAACTTAAGACAATGGCTGCACTTGACAAACGATTCCTTGAAAGCTACTAGTGGTAGCTACTGTGGTGATGTCGTTGTAATTAAGACTATGTAAATTCCATTTTCAGCAAGTTGACTTCGCGACGGCATTGCTATTTGTTAGAATGACAAGAGACCTTATTACTGACTCAGAAGGGATATTTAGGAAACCTTTATTATCGAGATTTATCAGACAGATTTCGTTCGCTTCATTATCGCTTATCTTGACTCAACTCCGTACAGAACATCCTACATGCTTATACTATGGATCTGAACTGTTCACAGCAGTCCTCATTTGCATATGTATTATAGGATTAGAATCTGGATTATCTACTTATTTTGTATGCGAAAAGTGGGCGAAGTTTGCATTCAGCTATAATTACAGGTACTATCTTTGTCCTTTAATCGAAGTGAGACACAAAGAGATCGGGAGAATAAAATCGGTTGGGCGAATTACACACACAAAAAAGAAATTAACAGCAGTGGTACAGAGCTGCCACTACAACATAGCGTTAATTATCTGTACTATGTGAAAGCAGACGAAGTTTTTTTTTTTTTCTTTTTGAAATATTTTATTCGTTAACGGGCATTATTAGTGAAACCGAAGAGAATATGCAGATGTATACTCCATCATATCCTATAAAAAGGTATGAATATTACGTTAATAATTCTTAGTTTTAATTTAATTTAAAACTTAAGGCTTTAATTTTTCCTAAATCACAGTTTCGACTAATTCGCGATGCACTGCAAATAACAATGTTTCAGATAGTCTCTAAAGAAGTGACATTCAAATTGGTTAATAAATTCTTAATTAATCCACAGTTGTAAAAGTTCTTTGAAGAATCAGTGACTACTATTTCTTATTTTCGAATGTCTTTTGTCTTTAGTTGAACGCGTTTGAATTATAGTTTGCCTGCTTTGGAATGATACTTTAGAAAACATTTTAATTTATTGCAATTCATCCATAAACTTTTATTTAGTCTCGAAACCATTCTTACGAAGCAATTTTTTGCAGACCATTCCCCATCACATAGGAATGCGATTCGGAAGAAATCGTCGAGAATTTAATTTTAATTACTACGCTATCAAAAGATTTAATTAATTTGTATTAAAAGCGAAATATTGAAAAACAAAAATCACAACTATCCAAGTTCCTAGTTCATCGTTTATTTCGATGGAATTTTTACGTCATCCTAACTGATCTGTTTTTAAGTGCTTAATATATTTTTAGTGTATTGAAAATTAATACAATTAATGTGATATTTTATTTATATATAAATACAATTAAAACTTGTTTCTAAAAATTGTCGTCTTAGTAATATTAGGCCGTCTAATTCTGGGAAAAAAAAAAAAAAGACGTCATCAAAAGCTATGGGTTCGAATCCCACTGTTTGATAGACATCTGTGAAGTGTTACTAAATGGAGACCTAAAATGGGTTCGAAATGTGCCATGTGTGGTCTCTAGAGCAGGGGTGTTCGCTTTCTCCTTGTAACAAAATTTGATAATGGCGGTACAGTTTGAGAAAGTTAAAAAGTTCGTCTACGCATATGATAAAAACATCACTTGTAACTTAAAACGGAAATGACGTCACACAAGTGCTACATTTGGTTTCTTTTAATAACGTAACTTCGCCACAGCTAACTAACTTGACTAAACTATACGTTTGCTTTGATTCTACAACATAATCTTCCCTGACTTCAACTTGTCACTCTTCGTTTGACATTTGACTCGTAACATAACATAACATACCAGAACTAACTTAACCAAAATTCAAGATAATCTGGTTACACAACTAACGAATTTTCCTTTGCGTTTGTTTGTAACGCGACGCGAGTGTGAAATAATTTTGTCCAATTATTTAGTTAGGTCACAAAATTAAAAATCATCGTGGTGCGTTCAGATTAACTCGGCTTGCACAATCAAAACAAACTCTCTAGCTATAAGAAGCTATGACATGACCAAAGAGAACCGGATCATACATGCAAAAAAAAAAAAAAAAAAATAAGGGGGGGGTTCGAATAAAATGTGTGTGTGTGTGTGTGTGTGTGTGATAGAAGGAAAACAAAAGTCGTACTGTGAGTGCGAATATGTAGAAGCCACTCTATACGTAGGATGGTGAATTGTATCAGTTCTCCCATCGTGAGGAGTAGTTGGTATACGGCTCACCTATTTTTTTTTTTCCTTTTCTCCCACTCACTGACTTCACAAGATAGTCGTTTCGAACTGTGCTTTGGTTTGATTTTCCTCTGTATGCTATAGTTTTCCATCAGAAATATAAACCGATACCATGCACATTCGATGGCATGAATTTGACATTTGACGGATTGAAGTTCACGTCGTTGTTACCTTGGATGGAATTTAAGCCTTCTGGTGAAAGGTTGACAAGAATAATAATGAAATAAAACTTTTGGAACATCCACATATGCCATAAATATAACTGGGTTAATCTTTATAATAAAAGATTAAAGATTTCAGCTTTGGATGCAGTTCTCACATTGCTAAGAATATCGCTTACTTAACTTATTTCTAACTTAGAGACTATTTAAATTAAGGGGATATTAAATCCCAAGTAACTTAGACACTTTGTGCTTAAACCTCGAAATAATAACTATTTTTAAACATTCGTCAGTATTCGGTTAAAGTAAAATCAGAGAACTTTTGATAATTATTGTGTCTAAAAGAAATCGGAAACGCATACCATTCTCCTTGTTGATGATGATATTAATAAGACGAGAGAGAGAGAGAGAGCTGAACACTTTTTCTTTCTTTCTTTTTTTTTTTTTTTTTTTTGAGAAATGCTGAAATCCACTTTAAGAGAAACTTCGGAAATATTTCTTTACTAATATCTCTAAATTAGTAAAAGAAAAACGCATAATACACTATATTACTAATCAAATGGCCGGCAATGAATTCACTGTGCACCCTTCCACTTTCCAGTTGGAACATTACGTTGTCGTAAAAAGCTAATCTATACCATCTATAATAGAGACCTGCTTTTTTGCTCGGGTTCCTTTGACTAAATGAATAAATTACTACCCAGTTATCGCTACTACATAACAGGAACTCTTAGAAGCACGATCGCAATTTGTCAGTCATCTGTCACTTAACATTCATTCAGTGGTCCGGAGAGAGTTCAGAAAGCCCGGCATCCATTAGCAATGATTTGTAATTTGGTAACGGTATAATTAGAGCTCTCCTCCAGTCGGAGACCACGTTCGGTTTTCCGACTAGTTGTAAAAATGGCCGAAGGCTTGCTTCTGTCTGCACATGAGTGATGGAGTCGCTAATTACTATTCTCAGAATTAAAGGATTCCTCCGAGCAATACACGTGTCGGAAGCCACCCAGAATTTACTGGTGAGTTACTGGAGTACGCTAATAAGACGTTTGGTGTCGCCTACAATTATTTTGTGCAATCGTTTTGTGTCGTCCTCTGTCGCGGGGAGGACAAACCTACTTCAGTTAATAGGTCGACTACGTCGGTGGCATATAACCATTGTTAATTGCAATCATAATAAGGACCTTTAGCTTCTGCAGAAGGATCTTCTACAGTATTTGAGAAATATTAGTATCCCCTCCGAAGTCTCCTCAATAAAAAGACATTTTTAAACAATCCTAATTTGTAGAAATGAGATTTCTGTAGGATTATTTGTATTACTGTTTTCCTAAGATAGGTTAAATAATTGTAATTAAACAATCCAGTTAAAAAAGTCATTTTCTTCATTTCTAGAAATTTCATTCATTTCTAGGAATGAAGCATGTTTGAATAGTTTGAATTACTTTCTATTTCTTACTAATTGTCGTTCTCGTTCTGAGAACGAGAATGGTAAAAGGAAAAACGCTTAAAAAGACCTCTACTTTTCTTTATTCAGGGGATTCCACTCGTTCCATTTTGTTTAGAAACTTTTCCAGCTAGTTTGTTCCCTAACATCGGCTGGACTTTGTGCACACCCATAGGTAGTGTCACTCAAACCTAATTCTTCATCGTATAGTAAATGCTTATGTGCCTAAGAATCATTTAATGTAAAATCAATGCTAAGTTAAACACATCAAAAAAGTACTAATAAGCTTAAATACCTGGAAGGAGATTTCAAGAAAAAAATAATCAACATACAGATTTTTCAGTTGATGATTTGGTATAATACCTTTTTCCCAACTTTTTTTAGACAGTTGTCTAAAAATGATTGTTGTGAAGTCATACTTATTTTACGATTACGATGCAAAATTATTTGGATACATATATATCTGATTAATACCGTGATGGATGGTTAGTCCTATCTCCACATTTGCAATGTCTGTTTACTGTGTTTTTTTATTTATATTTTCTGCCTGTTTGACTGCTTTGCGCAATGAAATTCCTGTCTTTTGGCATATGAGAAAGGATAGATTGCCTTAAGCTGAAAATCGCTAAACGTTCGAATATCCACTTTTAGATTGCATTCGATTCGAACTCAAGTCTTGGCTATCAACGGCTCGTCTCTACCGTGCATTACGAATACGGGGATATTTAAATTCATATAATTAACCTTTTTAGTTGTTTTAAATAGATGCTCTTTTTAATGAATTGCTATTTTTTTTTTTTTTGGAGAGGGGGTGATAATAAACACTACAGCTATTCTTAAGGATCGCAAAAATATAAGAAAGCAAGTCTATTTAGACCATTACCTTTTGGACAGCAAAAGATAATAGAAACGTCATTTCGTAATAGTTATTTAGGATATAAGAAGAATGGCCGGTATGTATCAAACTTAATTTCAAAGAACAATAGATCACTCTATCTGATTATTCAATACTTCATCATGTGTTTACCACGCGTAAAGTAATTATAGTTTTAATGCTGAAAACACCATAGATAGCTCTGTTATGATTCATATGGTTAGTTATTCATTTTGGAAATCACCATTGTGCTAACTCATCTAACTCTACTGAAATTATTCGTTTGCTTCTATTCAGAATAATCACCTTCTTGACAGATTTCATTTGTCTTTATTCTAAATGTCCCGATACGCAGACAAAAGGTTTATTATGGAGGTTCGTCCTATTGCCAACAAGAATGCCTTCGCTTCCAGAGCGGCAATCTGCAAATTAACAACCAGTCAACTCAGTATTAAACTTTGTTTGAGAGCGTGTGTGTCTCGAGATCCTAAATGGTCTGAGATATTTTCAGTTAGCAGTGAAATTCAAGTGTGAATCGCCAACTTTTTTTTATTTTTGAAGTTTCTTATTTTAAGTTCTTGTATAAGTGCTTTTTGACAGCTCATAGCATTTTACATTAGTGATGACAATATTCGGTCCGTGTTGAAAATTTTAATTTTCTGTTATGACTGACTTAAAATTAAATGCGATTTCTCCAATAATGAGAATTTCTATGTTTATAGTATCCGTCTGTCTGGTCAATGAAAGAATCATTTGGGCTAATAAATCTTGCATTAATCTTTAGAAATTCTTACACTGATTCAGATGATGTTTCCTAAAGAATAAAAACTTTTTTTTCTTTTCTTCGTTTTAATCGCTATAATACAATAAAGGAAATATTTACTTTCTTGAAATAACATTAACTTCAAGCGTGTCTTGGAATGAACTCTCCCTTGACAGTCAACAAAGACCAACCTGCCTCATTAACAATTGCCTCTCTCTTTTACTAACTCCATTCACTCTATAGAGCACAGACGTTTATACCTGCTCCGTACCTCTTCGATTGGTACTTCCACAGGCAACTTCATTCTAACCACCATCTGTAATTCCATCGCTGTCTTCAAAAACGAAGCAGAAAACATAATTTTTCGCTCATCTTTTATCTAACAGTACTAACCACCACCACCACTCTTCATTCGTGATTCCTGCTTCCATCTGATGAAATAAGATCTCCACGGCAGTATTAAAAAATATACTACAATCTGTGGACAAAGTAATTTTTATTCTTTCTTCTTCAACTCTTGATCCATCCATATTACTACATCATTCGTGAATAGAGGGTCCATAAAAAAATAAATAAAATTCACGCTGAACCACTTAGCACATTTCGAAAGTTTTCTTACTTACTACTCGCACGCGTCAATTTGCTGTATCTAGAGCAACTTAACCCACAACGCAGTACTAAACTTTGTTCGAGGATTCAATTTAAATCCTGTATGAGCTGCAAATGACAGATTAATTAGTATTGAATCCTGGGTTGAATCTGCTAAATGTTTTCCACTTAAATAATCTATGAACGTTATATTGCCTCATGAATGGCAATTATAACACACACACACACGCGCAAAGAGAGAGAGAGAGAGAGAGAGAGAGAGAGAGAGAGAGAGAGAGAGAGAGAAGAGGACGTTGCCAATTATCTAATTTATCATTACTGTTCTGGTAAAACGCAGTATCCGACGAAGTTGGGCCATTTACCACAAAGCACTGTGCAAATTCTTTAAGACCCATTATTCATGGTTGTACTAATTGTTAGGATGAAAAACAAGTGAAGCCTCTCGCTGGAGTGGCGTTCTCTGGCTACATATCACTCACAAATTGCGTAATATAGCTAAACATCCGTCTACGCATCTCTTGGCAGTTTGCAGATGACCACGCGACAAAATTATTATAATTAAAATTGCAAGGCCATTATCTGTATCGGAGCTGCCTACAGTGTCTCCTTACGTATACCAACGTGTGAAGCTTTAAAAAGGTTTTAATTGGCGCCTAGTAACGAGAAGATAAAAGTACCCCAAAAATAAACCTCGTGACAAAATTATTTAGCACTTGTAACAGAATTAGAAGTTTATAAGAAATAGAAAATTCTGATTATAAATTGGAATAGAAGATTATGACAAAGAAAAACAATGACACAAGGTGTGTGTGTGTGTGTGTGAATGTTTAAATAGACCTGTTTCTTAGACCTAATGACCCTATATGGCCTAATAAGTTGACTTTATATTAATGTAATAAATATTATGATAGGGCAATCAATCTCTACAGTCTGTTCTGTATGTCAACGGGTGTGTGTGTATTCTTGTTCTTTGGCTGGTATATCTGTGCATAGACAGGGATAAACATGGTAAGGCTGCTCTATTTTGGTTTCAACAGTTGAAGCATCAAGATTTTGTTAGTATGGTTTGAGCACTGGAAGCGTGAACTGAATATGGAAATAAATGTATTTATCATTTTTACTATCGTGGTGTTACGAAGTATGGAAATCATATGGATATATATTTTACTATTTTTGTGACAATTGTACTCTTTAATTCATGAATTATATTTTCACTGAAAGTATTAAGTTGCTATAAACATGATTTATGACATCAAAATTATTACAATATGTTATACTAGTTGATTTCCGATTGCATACGAGTATAGCATTCAATACTTTGTGCATTAGTTTCCCAATAATCAGCCAACATATCTCGGTATCTTTTTCTCAGTTGCCTAATTATCCACCGAATCATTTCCATGCTGAACGTGAGAAAAATATATACATATATTAACTTTTGAACTCAACCGAATAGATTGTATAAACCCAGCTTTTGAAAATCATCACGAGGTTTAAATCACTTCACGTAGGTGCTTGTTGTTAGTTGTTTTACCGACCAAGTTGGTCAAATGGTTACCCACGCTTCATTTATCAGGTTATGTGTGCATATACTTGTGATTGTGTTTAGGTAGAATATGAATTTATCAGTCAGTCTGCTGGCAGCTTGAAACCCTGCTTGACCGCACCACGTGCGGTCACTGGAACAGCATTTCTGGATTATATAAAAATATCAAAAATAATTTTAAAAAATCCTTAACTAGCAGTACTGGTTTACAACCTTTCGTGAATAGGAGTCACATAAAAAATCGGATTCTGGGTTACCTTTAAAAGCATTTAAGCATGGAATATTTCTGTTTTGTGTTTCTTCTGTTACAGGAACTGTTTGCAGTTCTAGTTAAGCAAACATAACAGCCACTAAAATGGCGTTTTGTTCTGCACAATGAGCTCCATAAATATTGAGAGCATAAGGTTTAATCGAATAGGTTAGCCCTTGTACTGTATAATCACGTATTTACACATGTTCTGCGCACACAAAGCATAATCAAATTAGGTTGAATAACACATTTACGAAGAAAATTAAAGCACTTATACGAACAGTTCCTTGCCATGTGCACTTATTAGAGACTGACTGAAGTGCAATTGTTAAATGTTTGTATATCCTTTCCTAAGAAAGGATGTAAAGAACATGTTGCTTACCGATTGCAACAGGTTTAAAGGTATCTGGAGTAGTTAATACATCGTCTTGCATCAACTAATATTATTCCGGCTGCCGTTACCATTTAAGATGTAATAATATAATTGAAATTTTTGTACAACAGCAATTTAACCAATAAAATTTTTCCCGAAATTAGAAAAAAAAAAAAAAAAAAAAACTGATGTTCACATTACTTTACACCAGCTTGGCCTTGTCATAGGACTTATTTTATTGCGTTCCCCCCCTGAATTATTAGTTTCCCCTTCCTTCTGAGAAATGCTACTCTGCGTTTAGATTCTGGGACATTAACATTCCGTCTCTTGATCATTTCTATAAATAATCATTTTTGCTATTTTGGAATGTGATCTAATTAAACTTAGATCTGTAGGATATACGCGCGCGCACACACACACACACACACACACATTCCACAAAACTTAGGAAAGGAAGCATTTTCAGATACCTATATCGGAAGCGATAGTGCAAGTTCAACGCTTGATGCTTTTAAGATTTATAAACAGAAGTAAAATGTTTCTTTCTAAAACTAAATGAACTCTTATTTCTTGTATTTTCGAAATTTTGGAGATCTGGAAAAATGTTTGAAGAACGGACTAAATCTGGAGATGTCACGTAATAATAATAATACACCACAAACCAACCATAAACAAATATAATACTGTGAGAGATTAAAAATACAGCGAGTATCTAACAATTTGATTGGCTTGCTAACTGCTTGTTTTCCTTCCCCCTCGCCATATAATGATTGTCTGATTTTATTTCTCTTTATTTTTATATTCATTTTTTTATTTGTTGACGAAGTGGTTTTAGTCTATCGCTATCAGTATAAGCCATTACGTCATGCAAATTCGCATGCTGATAGCGTTGGCTAGAAAACAGTTCAATAAATGACATCATCCTAGAGCACGTGCAACAGTCCCGCATGCCGAGAGAAACAGGCGGTGTTGTATAATCGCAACCACAGTTACCCAAACAGGACCGATCCAGAATAATGAAGATAGCTGCGAGTGTTAAATTTTATACGGAATCCCCTGCCGATGGTGAGGTCATATTGGATTGATCGATGACGGCGCTAGAGAAGAGAAGCATGTATTTTGCTCCCTCCTGTAGTGTTAAACTTTTGTGTTATCTACAGGTCCAGAACAAAGAAGGTTCTGTTTGATCACAAAAATGCATCATTACCTCCTCTCTCTCGGCTTGTCTTAATAATATTAGTCCATTTAAAACTATACGAGGTTGTGCAGTAAGTAGTGATGAATGACGAAGGATATGCAAAGACCGGTTTAGACTTCCTGATATCTCATTAGCGAGATATCTTTTAGTAAAAGCAAAAATGCAGACTTTACATTATAACGTTTTACCATAGACATGTGCACATTATATTATTCGAACGCCTGAATATTACACAAAAATATATGGTAACGATTACCATTACGGTTCCTCTCTTGGATAGATTATCCCACTAGATGTTAATAACGGGCACAGGTATTTTTGGTCCATTCCACTAATGCCATAGAATGGTAGAGAAGGGGACAAATACGTGCCAAAATATGTAGCAATTTTCTATAGTAAAGTTATAGATGTGCTGAGTGAACTTGCTCTCAACGATATTCTAATCCTTTTCAAATGTGCTCTGTAGGAGCCATATCGGGAAATTGTTTTGGAAGGGGATCATCATTAATAATATATAAGCTACATGAAGAACTGTTATGTCACTGTGTGCTCGGTCCAAAAGTTTCCATTTTCTGTTATTGAATGAAACTATCACTTTTTTGCATTCACCAATGATGTTTATGAGTTGATGGATTTCTGGCATCGATACATCTATCTCGACTTAGAAGAAATCTGTGTCGAGTATCTTTAAAACTTGCCACCGACGTACTGCACATCGCTGCTTTTGAAAGACGGAAATCACTTAGTGCATGATCAGGACTGAACTTTCCAGTTTTAGAGCAGCGCAGTCCTGATCATGCACTTTGTGGCAGAGTGTTGCCATCCATCATTTGAACTTGAATCGGAATGACTGCCTCTAACTTTCAAAAAATATGGGAGTCTTATTCTAATCACACATAAATATTTTTTAAAAAATAATTAATAATACCATTAAGTAATAGCTAACAATACTATGTTTCCTCAGTTTTTGCTTTGCACTGTTTTATGTATAAAATCACGCGGTAGTTTTAAATTAAACCATTGTTCAGGTTCTACCTTGTATTCTATTACGTACTGCCACTGATAATGATCTGCAATTTTCAGAATCAAATATGTGGTTCTTTTATTAAATTTTATTAAATTTAATAAAAGAAATTTAATCTTTTATTAGATATTATTCACCCTTTTCTTGTGTTATCGTGTGAATTAAAAAAAAAAAAAGAGGAACAATTATTTAACCCTCTAGCACTCTCATGGTACTAAATATTAATATACTAGATGTATGCACCCTTTCGTGAATGGAATTCACGAAATTTGGAAAGGCTATTTTTTATTTGTAACCGGTATCGAAATGATCTTTGGACAGACCCCAGTTCAGATCTCGTCTAGGAGGTGAAGTACTTTTATAAGTTTTATTTATTTTTTCCATCTGAAGGGGGGGGGGAGTTAGCTGGTCTCATGCGGAATTTACGTGTTTTATCCTTCGAGAGTTTTGTATTTTCATCGCAGAACACACGCAGTTAATAGACATAATGCAATGGCTCATAGCCTTAGTTGCATGGTCTTAATTCCAAACAATATAACGTTATCTATTTGAGGTGTATTGATGGGATGAAAATACACAGCATCTGTGCTCTAAGCCAGTTGGTGATAGTTCAGTTGAAGTCTTTCTCCATTCTTCATGCAAAAAAATCTTTTAATGCCGCTATTGATGTCGGCTTCGGTCGGTGACTACTCTTCTGTACCGTCTATCTTCAAACCATCTCCTTCCCCCCCCCCCCCAACAACCCTATGATGTCACAATAAGACACTGTGGTCACTGAATAGTGAGCAGAGATTCATAGCACCAGGGGTTAAGTTTTCTCTTTCAATCGAATTTCTACTGGCACGCCATCATAACTGTTGGTAAGCATTAATTGATTTTTTGAACGTTTTTGATTATGGCTTGCATGCTCATTTCGGAGATTCCTCTGGTGCAATGCATTGCTTATGATAATTCTGGACCTACAGAGTGAATTTGTGGATGCGATTTTCTTTGTTGCCATGAGAGGATATTCTTGGCCTTCTCTCTGCAAGAAATAAATTGCTGGTCAGTGGGTTATCGCTTCAACACCACTAGTATTTCCTTTCGCTTTTCACTTCTGTCTGACGTTCCCTGTAGTATCCAACCACTTTACTTTTTTTTAGTGACATATAATGCAAATAAACGTGTTTATACATTCCTATTTACAACAGTGTGCTAGACTCTCTCTGTTATTAACATATTTCATTTGATATTCTATTCTCTTCTGGGAATCTTTCCAACTTTTTACTTTAAGCACAAAAACGTAGATAAAATGAAATCAGCTCTCAACATTTACATCACGGACACTTACAACTCTGTATGTGCGGCCTAACTAATAGAATACGCTACTATTAAAGTGTCCTGCCCGTATATTCGCCTTTTGATTAGTTCATTTTTAAGATTCCTCGACCAGAAAGCACTGTTTCAGACTCATGTTTTCTTCAATGGCAGGCTACAATATTAGCTGCGTACAAGTCTATACTGAGCTATAGAGAACGCTGACGAAAAGAAAAGTGTCGACTAATTAAATGCGTTCTTTTCATATTAGGGGAAAAAAAGGTCACATGTTGGGATCAATTTTTCATGTCGAAATTTATTCTGTTCTGAGGTTTGTGCCCTCATAAGAATACTACTTCATAAACAAAGTATATCCGTGTTATATGCTTAGCTTAGTATTTCCAATATCTGGAAAACCTGAGCTAAGTAACCTGCGACCGAGAGTTTTATTGCAACACATTTTTGTATGTATCTTTATTAATCACTGAGAATGAATGCGTACAATATTTAAATTGTAAATTAATGAAAATTAATTCTTATTTATTAAAAAGACAATTAACCTCTTGTCTGCAATACTTTTTTTTAGTTTATGAAACTTACTTTGTATTCGACATTAGTAACAAATATCAAAGATGTTTATTTGTTAAAAGATCGAAACTTGCATTTTTCCAATGTCATACGTCAAAATAAAGAAACTTAAACTGTAAAATTGGATTTTTTATACAGATTATCGAGTGAGGCCGAAATCACCCCTCACTGTTAGAGTAATATATTTCGGTAACCTAACATTTGAGAACCGCTTAGAAAAACAATCGAGCAACCTTTTTCAATAGCGAGCCATATTAATGATTGCTTGAGGATTCGGGATCACATTGATGACTTCTTTGCACATATTCAGATTGAACTTCTCATACTCAGTGCCCATAAGTCACGAAGGGGTTTAAACAATTAATAACTTATTAATTATTTTTATTCTTTTTTTGGTATAATGAAATACAGAACCTTATGGACCACCATGTATTACAGGGTGGCCCGTAAGTCAGGAAGAAGCTTAAAATATGAATAACTCATAACTAATAAATAATCTCCAGGTTCTATATTTCGTTGTAAGAAAAAAAAAGCGAATAAAATTATTTAATAAATAAAAAAGTTATTAAATGTTTAAACCCCACGCAACATTATGATTTAGTATGAAGTAATCGACATTGTTACTGCTTCTGGTATGTTTATGTCTTGAACGAAACCGAAATGATAACGGTGTGTTATATTATATAATTAATATAAACATTTTTGTAATTTATATGAAAATGTCATCCACCTTTGGATAAGTGGTATGGGAAGATTTAGAGAAATTCAGACTGTGCTCTTGACATCTCCGAGACTGACCCCATCAAACACTTGATCGGGTCAGCCATAGCTTGCAGAGCAGGTTCCCATGTTATGGGATTCTTTTTAAGTTTGTTATTGGCTGTGTAGTTTCCGTTGCGGCTGCTCCGGCAGCTGGACTAATGGGATTATCTGTTTATTAATAGTGATATTTTCTTGCTAATTTGTCTGTTTATTGGAGGAACAACCAAAGTTCATGGAAGGTTTAACCATACGTACTTCTTCCTCATGAAACCAGTTAACTCACCTTCAACTGAAAATCCTTATAACAGTTCTTAGCATCTTAGACAATATTTGAACTTGTATCTTTCCCACTAATGGATTTGTAGCTATCGAAGACATAATAGAGGTGTCGTTCAGTCATATTAAATATAATTAATTAATGTACAGTTATATGTAATTATAGAAATTAATTATTAATCCATTAATATAATTAATATAAAATACTGTAATAATATAATTACAGTGTTGGAAAATAAATTCACATACATTTTATATAGTTATTAATTTTGCTCAGTTATTCTGTTAGAATATGAATTTTGAAAGTAAAATACAGAAAATAACCAATCAATTAAAAAAAAATAATAATAATAATACTTTCGCTTGTCAGAATTCCATACTCTAACAGCATTCGGAATTCGAAACCGGAAATAACACTTACCCTAAACTAAACGGTGCATAGACTTTCCCACCAAGTTTGAAATCATAGCATGAGCAACTGTGAGAAAGAATTAATACAGAGAACCAATCGGATAGTAATCTAAATTAAGTAGTCAACTAGCTTTTCTGATTTTCAACTTTCAGCTTTACTGATATAGGGGTGAGGCAAAAGCTCTTCATATTCCCAGCTATCTTGAGAGAAACTGTGAGTGGAGATAGTTTATGAGCTAGTTGCTCGCCCTGAGTGGGATAGGAGATTAGTCCTCAGTGTTGAAGTTTAGGATGGCTTTAGGTCTTTTATGTTTGAAATAATCCATTGCGTCATAGACTGCAGCCAGTTGGATCAGTTTGTTAGGGTGCACAGATGCTTTTGAAAAGAATTTGATTGCTATAGTCTGCATGAAAGTATAAATATAGGGGACCTCCGTGTCCCGGTGCAGTTGGACAGTTCGGATGAACCATGGGGCGCCCAGGATCATTCTGAGACATTTATTCTGGATACGTTGCAATTTGAGAATATTAGAATTTGAAGTATGACTCCAGGCCAGTGAAGCATAGGTGAGTATTGGACGAATCATCAGTTTGTATATGAGCAGTTTGATTCTGGTGCTCAGCTTACTGTTTTTGTTAATTAGCGGGTAGAGCTGGGCTATGGATTTTGATGTGTTTGCACAGAGAGTCTTGATATGGGAGCTGAAAGTCAGTTTTCTGTCCAGCACTACACCAAGATATTTGATCTCATTTTCCAAGCTTTTCTGATTATTTACAGAAATATATTTCAACTCCTATGTTTTGTGTGTTTTTGTGGTGTGAATATATGTTAGCCACAGTAACCTATAATGAAAAAGTGAACTGCATTTTCAAACTTGTGTTTGTGTTCTGTGAATATATGTTAAAAATCAACAATTTGGAATATTCAGAAAACCTAGATAGTACCAAGATGTTCCAATTCTGGAAAGAAATGTAAGTTAATTTTTTTTTTTTTACTTGAACATAACAATTGATAATTGTAATTTCAATAATCACTGCTCGTATGTTTTGGTAAGCGTAATTCTAACACTGAATAGTTTTTTTTTTCATAAGAATAATCATAGGTTATATATTAGAGTATCAACATGGATACATTAGCGAGTTTTCATGTCTTTTGTGTGTGTGTGTGTGTGTGTGTGTGTGTGTGTGTGTGTGTGTGTGTGTGTGTGACACCAGCATATAATTAAATTATTCAGAAAAGCGTAATCACTGCCGCCATCATGACTCTACTCTTAAGAATTCCCACCTTTTAACAGAAAAGAAATACCCCAAAATGTATTGGAAAATTAGTACAGCCATCTATAGAAGAAAAAAAAAACTGTATGTTTGAGTGACATCAGCGTGTAATTAAATTCAAACATTCACGTCACGATTCCTTATCTTATCTTGATCGTGATCTTGTCAGAAGTGCATCACCAATCACGACACGATTCCTTATACACTAATATATCTCCCTTTTCCATTCAAAACAATAACGTCACTTATTTACAACTAACAAATGACGTCACTTATCTCCATCTGATAACAACAAACATTCACGTCACGATTCCTTATCTGATCTTGATCGTGATCTTGTCAGAAGTGCATCACCAATCACAACACGAATCCTTATCTCTACAATCACCCATAATTCCATACGCGAACAAAACAAACGACGTGACGCCCCACACACACATATGCCCCCAGGGAAATTCCTAACATTCCAATCTCATGACGTCACGATTCCTTATCTTATCTTGATCTTGTTGTTGTTCATACCGCCACCGATACTACTCATATGCTCCGGGAATAAGGATTGACCGACCTATTTCGTAGGATTTTCTGTTTTGAATCTAACGGGTCATTAGACCTAATACGTAAAGGAAGAAGAAGAAGATAAATGGACTGATAATCTATATCCTAATTAACATCATCTTATGATAACAGAAGAAAAACTTACAATGCACTTGTAAGGTTTTTCTTTTTATAAGATTGTAATTTTTCTACTGCAGAGTATTGTCGATTTTATATTATTAAATAAACAAGAAACGAATTATCATTTTGGCAGCGAAGCTTGATGCATTTTATGATTACCTAGGAGTAAATAAAATAAATAAAAAATCTTTAAGAATAATAATAGTTTATTCAAATCAAAAGCTAAAGGCAGGCATCAGCGCCGGAAATCATGCAAGGAGAGTGTTATAATTGAATTAATATTTGTGCTGATTTGTTCTCTCTCTTTTTTTGGTCTCTTTTTCCCTCCCAAAAATCATATTACAATGAATTTCAGAAGGGCGTTCTTGAAATAAAATTCAGGTAAGATTACAACTCTTCCATTGCTCACTCTACATTGGAAAAGTAATGAGGAATGAAAATTTCCAAGGTCTCCTCTCTCTTCATGTGGTTGTGTTTACAAACAGTGTTTACTTTTTTCGATTGTATTTGACAGGAGATTGTTTTCAAGAGCCTTTACATTTTGTCAACAACTGGTTGACTTTACATTTAAAGTAAGCGAGTTTATCTCGCTTTGCTGTGACTGCTGACCTTTTAGGAGGATCCAATTATTGATGGCAAGCGGGGAATAAAGCCGTTGTGTTTTTCATAAAGCAGCGAGACCGTGAACGAGGGCATACAAGTGGTTCTTGTCTTCCCTGCCATCCAAACACATTATGTTATCACATCAAGTAACGTGATCGCCGTCTTGAAGGGTCACGAGATAGTTTTCCGTAGTTTCTCGTGCGACCCTCCACAGGTCAATAAGATAAACCGGCACGTAAAGCGGACATTATGGTGCACGGTATATTTGTCTAGAGAAAATAAGCCTGGCCAATCATTGGGACTATCTGATACAACGGAGTTGTGTTTATCTAATAATTCACGGAAATAATCAATCCCACTT